>NC_061089.1:85632139-85659639 GCF_015104395.2 Macrobrachium nipponense
TTCTATATATCTATATATATCTACATCTCTATATATACTATATATATCATTACCTATCTGTATATATATGTATCTATAATCTATATATATATATATATGTATATCTATATATATATAATTATCTATATCTATAGATATCAGCACCATATATTATATATATTATATTATTAATATATCTTATTATATTATATGAATATTGTATAATGTATATAGATATATATATATATATATATATATATATATTATATCTATATATATATATAATAGATATATATATATTATGTTATTATATATATAGGAGATATGCTATAGATATATATATATATATAGTCTCTATATATATATATGGTATGGTATCTATATATATCTATACTCTATCTATATCTATATGTATATATATCATATATATATATTATATCATCTTAAATTTCCATTGACCGGGTCATCACATGCTCACCCCTCCGCCTCAGGCGCACTCTTTCTCCCTTTAGGGGTGGGGGTTTGGGGGCGGGATGTGGGAGTTAGAAATTGACACCCGGAGAGACGGGTGACTCGTGAATGGGGAACACCATGGACGGGGGGTGGGGGAGGGGTTAGCGGGTGAAATGCTGCTGTTTTCATCAATGAATCTCGGGGATTCTTCATTTGAGAAAAGCTTTCTTCGCTCTCGCGTTGTATTTTAAGTTTTCTGTAAAAGTAAACAATTGTGCCGGCTTTGTCTGTCTGTCCGTCCCCCCTCAGATCTTCAAAAAAACTACTAACGCCAAAGGGCTGCAAATTGGTACAAACATACCAAATTGCAGCCCTCTGGCTACAGTAGTTTTCATTATATCTAAGGTTATAGTTAGCCGTAATCGTAATTTTGGCAGCGTTATAGGTACCAAAATCAGGCAGTTTTGACTTGTTTAAAGATTTTCATGGGATTGGGTGTGGTAACTAATTCATAGAGTAGATAAGATAAGGTTGATAAAATTTCCTGTTTGATACGTGAAACTTTCCTTTTGAGCAAATGTGACGCGAATTCTCTCAAAAACATTTAACGTATTTTATACATGAAACTATTTACTGGTTAAGTATGGCTAGATAAATCAGCAGCCCTCCATATATAATTCGTCTTTAACTTTATATATCGCTCATTTATTTCGCATTCACCCTGCATTTGTTTTTATGCTTTTGTGAAAAAACCTTCGCCTCATTTACCTTGAAAGATTTTCCAAAATTCAGTGACTCTTCTTTACCCGATAATTCAGCCTTGCATATTTATTCTTTTGACTTTATATCATTCTCAGTTATTTCACCAGCACTAACTTTCTTTTTATTCTCTTGTGAAAATCCTTTGTCTCATTTGCTTTAGAAATGTTTCAACAATTTCGAGCATATATTTTTTTCCGTCCTTTTACAGTGACCTGAGAATTTTGTAAGACTTTTTCTTTCTGTTGACCTTTCTTTAATTCTGTTTTTGTAGATTTCTGAAAAGAAAACGATTTTGCCGGCTTCATTCTGTCCGTCCGCACATTTTCCCGTCCGCACTTTTACTATCCGCCCTCAGATCTTAAAAACTACCTAAGCTAGAGGGCTGCAAATTGGGGAGTTGACTATCTACCCTCTAATCCTCAAGCATGCCAAATTGCAACCCTTTAGCTTCAGTAGTATTGATTTTATTTAAGGTTAAAGTTAACCATAATCGCTCGTCTGGCAACGATATAGGCCAGGGCACCACTGGTCCTTGGTTGAAGTTTCATGGGCCGCGGCTTATACAGCCTTATACAGAGACCACCGAAGATAAGGTCTATTTTCGATGGCCTTGATTATAAGCTGTACAGAAAACTCGATTGCGCAGAAGAAACGTTTTGGAGCATCGGTGGACCCTTACGTCCAATACTATATACCCTTTAATAATGGCAGCTGGTGGATTTTTTCTCAAATACCGTAATACCCGTAATTACTTTTTTGGGAAAATTGCAAGCTTTGGGAGCTCTGCAATTTTTATGCAATAAAAATCAAGCGGCTTTACTTCAATGAAATGGGGCGGTTTTAAGTTCAAAGGTTGTCTCCAGCCGTGGTAATGATATTCAGTCGATATCTCACGTTTTGCACATAAAAATTTGAACGGGGGTGGGGAGGTTTTTTTTTTTGTGGGTGGGGGGGGGGGGGGACATTGTACGGTTAATGCTCAGATTTATAGCAAAGCTCACTGCAGTTTGAGACCAAAAAAAAGTTGGTGATAGTGGATGTCCTGAACATCCCCAAAGCTAAATGTGGATTATTCCTTTTGCAGATTATTCTATTTTATATTGCTTATATATGTATGTATTTATATATTTTATATATACACTTATATATTCATATATATTTAGTTATGTATATATTCATTTCATTTAAATTTATTTAATTAATATTCATATTAATTTCATTTATTTAAATATTGTATTTATCTGTTTTGTTTATATACTTATACATTTATTGATTTAAATTTATTTTAATATATATTAATTTTCCGGAAGGTTTATCTAGCCCCTCTCGATTTATATTATTATTGTCAGTAGCGATTCTGCCCCTCAGTGTCAGAGAGAGAGAGAGAGAGAGAGAGAGAGAGAGAGAGAGAGAGAGAGAGAGAGACTACCTGGGTATTCTGGAAGCGGGCATTTCCAAACCTGAGAGAGAGAGAGAGAGAAAGAGAGAGAGAGAGAGAGACCACCTGGGTATATTGGAAGAAGGCATTTCCAAACCTAAAGAGAGAGAGAGACCACCTGGGTATTCTGGAAGCATGCATTTCCAAACGTTGAGAGAGAGGGGGAGAGGGAGCGGGAGAGACTACCTGGGTATTCTGGAAGCAGGCATTTCCAAACCTTGGGAGAGGGAGGGAGGGAGAGGGAGGGAAGGAGAGGGTGAGAGAGAGAACGCAGAAGGCATTACTCTATTTACTCTTAAGTGAGCGAGAATACTCATTAATCATTCCTCGGCAATCTGCCGTAAGCCCTTCTCTCTCTCTCTCTCTCTCTCTCTCTCTCTCTCTCTCTCTCTCTACGATTTATCTGCTCCTCTCGCTTCTCACTAAAAACACTTTTGAAAGCTCAACCTAGAACCTTGTTCAGGGGGAAGGAAAAGTCCTGTTTTTTTTTTTTTTTTTTTTTTTTAGTTCCTGACTCTATGGAGTTAACTGGTCGGCCAAATGCATTGACGTGTTTCCCTATGACTCCTGAGAGAGAGAGAGAGAGAGAGAGAGAGAGAGAGAGAGAGAGAGAGAGAGAGAGAGAGAGAGAGAATTCCCCCTTATTGGCTGGGTGTATCCATGTGTGTTCTTGTTAGTAAAGAACAACTCTTGTTTTTTTGGGGGGATAAAAATTAAAATAGTATTCCCCAGTTTTGGGTTTGTTGTTGTACTTTATAATGAACAAGCGTGTACTTCCTTTTAACATGACCAAAAACATATGCAAACATGCATAGTATTTTTGTCCGTTATTTATTCAAAACAATTCTCTTTGAATTATCAAACATTTTTACCGATTTGTTAATATATTTATTTTTCTTCTATAATCAGTTGTATCTTTTTTTTATTTCCTTTCACGTTTTCTTTCTTACTTCCTAATGAACACCGAAATATTCTTTGGAAGTTGAATTTCAAGTCAGTGGTCGTTTTGGTAGGCTTGTTCCATATGAATAGGTTTTATCTTCTGAATAATATGATTTTTATATATATTGTAGCTGTACTGATTCTTTGTGTGTCTGTAGTTTAAAGTATTAAAATCTGCATTTATTATGGTATAAAAATTTAAATTATTTTTTAGAACAGCCTTCTTACAGTATAAAATTATCGATCGTTGGAAGTGAAGACATTAGATAAGAGCATTCTACCTCCAATCCTCCCCGCCCGCCCCACCCCACCCCCAAAAAAACTTGCCTTTTTTTTGCCACCTCCACCACAACGCTTTTGCTTTCAGTCCTCCCACCTCCACACACAAAAAATAGCAATTCACGGAAGCCATATAAAGAGGGAGAATAGGTTTCCAAGAAGATCTGTTTTTCTTTTGATGTGAAAGTCAACCCACAGGGGTGTGAGGGGTATGGGGGAGGGGGGGGGGAGCGGTTGAAACAAAAGGTTTCCGAAGAGGAGAATCGATAGATATGAAACAAAGCTGTCTGCAGCATCAAATGGTAGCTTCCCTCTTTTGAATATTTTCCATTATTACTATTACTATTATTATAATTATTATTATTATTATTTTTTTTTTTTTTTTGCTCTATCACAGTCCTCCAATTCGACTGGGTGGTATTTATAGTGTGGGGTTCCGGGTTGCATCCTGCCTCCTTAGGAGCCCATCACTTTTCTTACTATGTGCGCCGTTTCTAGGACCACAATCTTCTGCATGAGTCCTGGAACTACTTCAGCCTCTAGTTTTTCTAGATTCCTTTTCAGGGATATTGGGATCGTGCCTAGTGCTCCTATGATTATGGGCCCGATTTCCACTGGCATATCCCATATCCTTCTTATTTCTATTTTCAGATCTTGATACTTATCCATTTTTTCCCTCTCTTTCTCTTCAACTCTGGTATCCCATGGTATTGCGACATCTATGAGTGATACTTTCTTCTTGACTTTGTTAATCAACGTCACGTCTGGTCTATTTGCACGTATCACCCTATCTGTTCTGATACCATAGTCCCAGAGGATCTTTGCCTGATCGTTTTCTATCACTCCCTCAGGTTGGTGCTCGTACCACTTATTACTGCAAGGTAGCTGATGTTTCTTGCACAGGCTCCAGTGGAGGGCTTTTGCTACTGAATCATGCCTCTTTTTGTACTGGTTCTGTGCAAGTGCCGGGCATTCGCTTGCTATGTGGTTTATGGTTTCATTTTTCGTATTGCACTTCCTACATATGGGAGAGATGTTATTTCCGTCTATCGTTCTTTGAACAAATCTGGTTCTTAGGGCCTGATCTTGTGCCGCTGTTATCATTCCTTCGGTTTCCTTCTTTAGCTCTCCCCTCTGTAGCCATTGTCATGTGTCATCGCTGGCTAGTTCTTTAGTCTGTCTCATGTATTGTCCATGCATTGGTTTGTTGTGCCAGTCCTCTGTTCTGTCTGTCATTCTCCTGTCTCTGTATATTTCCGGGTCTTCGTCTACTTTTATTAGTCCTTCTTCCCATGCACTCTTTAGCCACTCGTCTTCACTGGTTTTCAGATATTGCCCCAGTGCTCTGTTCTCGATGATGACGCAATCCTCTATACTTAGTAGTCCTCTCCCTCCTTCCTTTCGTGTTATGTATAGTCTGTCCGTATTTGCTCCTTGGTAGTGCTTTGTGTATTGTCATATGTTTCCTGGTTTTTCTGATCTATGCTGGCGGAGTTCTGCCTTCGTCCATTCCACTATTCCTGCGCTGTATCTGATTACTGGCAACTGCCCATGTGTTTATGGCTTTTATCATATTTCGGCGTTGAGTTTTGACTTGAGTATCGCCTTGAGTCTCTGCATATATTCTTTCCTGATCGTGTCCTTCATCTCTTGGTGTTTTATATCCCCTCCTTCCATTATTCCCAGGTATTTGTATCCTGTCTCATCTATGTGTTTGATGTTGCTCCCATCTGGTAGCTTTATCCCTTCAGTTCTCGTTATTTTGCCTTTTGTAAATGTTGACCAAGGCGCTTTTTTCTATTCCAAGCTCCATCCTGATGTCCCCAGATACAATCCTTACAGTCTGGATTAGGGTATCTATTTCCTTGATGCTCTTACCATACAGCTTGATGTCGTCCATGAACATCAGATGGTTGATTCTGTTGCCTCTTTTCTTGAGTTGGTACCCGACATCCATCTTCTGTAGTACTTTTGTCATGGGAATCATGGCTACTACAAAGAGTAATGGGGACAGTGAGTCGCCCCGGAAGATCCCTCTCCTGATATTAACCTCTGCTAGTCTTATTCCAGAGCTTGAAAGTATTGTATTCCAGTTGCGCATTGTATTTTTGAGGAAGCTGATTGGTGTTTCCTCTGCCCCATATATTTTCAGGCATTCTATTAGCCATGTGTGTGGTATCATGTCGAAGGCTTTCTTATAGTCCATCCATGCCATGCTTAGGTTGGTTTTCCTTCTCCAACTGTTCTTCATTACCATTTTGTCTATCAGGAGCTGGTCTTTTGTGCCCCTACACTTCCTTCTGAATCCTTTCTGTCGGTGGGGGATGGTGTTTGTCTCCTCTAGGTAATTGTATAGCCTTTCACTGATGATACCTGTTAGTAACTTCCACATTATTGGTAGGCAGGTGATAGGCCTGTAGTTACTGGCTATATTTCCCTTACTCTTGTCTTTTTGTACTAAGGATGTTCTTCCTGTGGTCATCCATTTGGGTGCATGGTGATTTTGAGATACAATGCTGGAGGTGTTCTGCTATTCGTGGGTGTAGGGCCTTGAAGTTTTTGAGCCAGTATCCATGGACTTCATCGGGACCTGGGGCTTTCCAGTTTGGCATTTTCTTTAGTTGGTGTCTGACTGTGTCTGTCGTGATCTCTGCGAATCTTTGTTTTATTCTCCCTGTTTCTTCTTCCTTGACTTCCTGGAGCCATGTTGCTTGTTTGTTGTGTGATACCGGATTGCTCCATATGTTTTCCCAGTCTCTTACTTGGTTCGGCTTCAGGAATTCCTTGGTGGTTGTCTTCCCCTCTTAGTTGGCTGTATAGTCTTTTCTGGTTCGTTCCGAATAGTTTGTTCTGTTGGTATCCCTTATTCCTGTTCATGTACCGTTGGATCTTATGTGCTTTGGCCTTAAGCCTCTGTTTTACATCTATTGTGTTGTTTAGTCCCCTCTCTTGTACTTTGTAATTCTCGTTGAGTTCCTCCCTTGTTTTCTTGCTTCTTCTTCTTCTTCTTCTTCTTCTTCTTCTTCTTATTCTTCTTCTTCTTCTTCTTCTTCTTCTTATTATTATTATTATTATATTATTATTATTATTATTATTATTATTGTTGTTGTTGCTGTTGTTGTTGATGTTGCTCCTGCTGGACTGTTTATCGTCGTCACATTTCTCGTCATTGCTCTGTGAATCGTAACTGTAATTATAGAATGAAATATTACCTATCTACTCCTAGAGGTATTTTAGTTTTACAGAAACCTTGTTCCGCTGAGATTTGATCTTCGATGTTAATTTCTGTTCACGATTTTATTTTAATTGGCTGTTATGATTTTAATAGCTGGTGTCTTTGCACTGAAATGTTCTCCTTTTTATTGAATAATTTACCATTGTCTGTTATACCTGAATAAGGTAAACACAGCGCCCATTTAAAAATATTTCTGTAAAATTTTTTCGTTGGCACACACACACACACACTCACAGAGAGAGAGAGAGAGAGAGAGAGAGAGAGAGAGAGAGAGAGAGAGAATATTCGTGGTTAAATGGGTTTTATTTTTGCATCACACACACACACACACACACACACACACACACAGAGAGAGAGAGAGAGAGAGAGGAGAGAGAGAGAGAGAGAGCCATTCAAACTAAAGACCACCTATCATGTGTAACTGAATTACGGGTAATAAATGTCAGTTATTAACAAAGGATCCTTTCGACAAAGACTCGAAATTAGTTAAGAACAATTTGGTCTACAATTCAAATTAAATCTCCCTCGGGATTTCATTAATTAGTGTGACATAATGAGAGAGAGAGAGAGAGAGAGAGAGAGTGCCTAATTATTCTCTTAAAACTAATTCATTTTAGTTCGCTGAATTCATTTGACGACATTGCATCGCGTTATTTTTAAGCGACGATTTTGGCGCAAGCATGATCTAGTTATTTATTTCAGAGGACTTTATTTCCTTGCTTCTGTTATTCCGGAATTCCACTTTCCAAGTTATTTGTGTGAATTATCGTCGCTCGGAAATATTTATATATTTTTACAGCCTCTGTATTTTCCGAGCATTTTTAATGATTTACGTATTTTTCCTCTCGTATTTTCCCTTGCGTATCTTACCAGCACCACACAAGCGCCCCCCCCCTCTCTCTCTCTCTCTCTCTCTCTCTCTCTCTCTCTCTCTCTCTCTCTCTCTCTGAGAGTTTGGCTTCATAACTACGATATTACATCCGGTCTGCAGAAATTTTATTTTTGAATCATCAACCGCAGTTTTCTTCATTGGTTTTTGTAAAAAATTCATTGAAAAGTCTTAAATAATTTCACTAAAAAAACTAAAAATAAAAAAAACTTTGATCTTGTCTGTTGAAAGAAAAAACTTTGCATTTCATTTCCACGTTTTAAGTGTTTTTAAAGAGATATGTTTAATATTTTGGAATTGGTTAAGTAAAAGGAAAAATTTTAAAATGAACATTTATAGTTTCAGCTCCGTTGCATAATTTTTTTATGCTCTCTGAAATCAAAACTAAGTATATTAACTTTTGGGTGTTATGAAGACAAAAAACTTCATATTTTCCCAATAAAAACACATGGAAATGGGTAAGATGATACATGTAACATGTCATTCGTATCCAATTTCCTTAGGCATTTTTTGTTTTGTTTTGCAAGTTTCCTCTTTACTTTTCTGTCCGCTCTCAGTTCTTAAAAACTACAGAGTTTAGAGGGCTGCAAATTGGTTTGTTGATATTCACCCTCGAATCATAGAACATACCAAATTGCAGCTCTCTAGCCTCAGTAGCCTTTGTTTTAAGGTTAACCACAATGGTCCGTCTGCATCGCAATGATAGCTAATTTTCGCTGGCCTTGAGTATAATTGATGGCATTGAGTATAATACGTAGATAAGTTCAAAATAAAACTTATAGTTCCTGGAGCTGGAATTTCATGACATGTTATTACCATAAATTCAAAATATAGCAGGAGACAAAAGGCTTTTTAAGCCAATGGCTGACGAAATTTGAAGCATTCTCCTACACTAATATACATTCCAAGATAAACCTCTCACAGACCAGACTTCTGAACAGAAAAAAAATCTTAAAAGAAACATTACTTCGGAGCATTTTTTACTCGCTTTTCTTTTCTCTTCTTTGAAACTTGAATTGCCACGAAAAAATTCTTTTGGAAATTCTTCGCGACCTCTAACCTCTTGACATTTTTTTAGCCCTTCGAGATTGGACAATTTTTACATGAGGAGTCGACGGTTCGCACTTTTAAAAAACTCCTGAAGTGTTGATTACTCGACTGATGGATTTAAGTGGGAATGTGGAAGGCTTTTGAGTCAATTTCTCCTTGACTGAAAGAAAGTTAGGAGGTAATGTCTCTAGTGTGAAAGGATTATTCAGTGGGTAATAGGATGGGTAATAGGATGAAATATGAGAGGAGAAATGTTCGTTGAAAGGATTTGGATTTTGAGAAAACTTATATCATCAGATCACAGTGCGCTGGAAATAAGTTTTTCAATTTCTCTGGAAATAGTTTTTCAATTTCTCTGGAAATAGATTTCAATTTCTCTGGAAATAGTTTTTCAATTTCTCTGGAAATAGTTTTCCAATTTCTCTGGAAATAGTTTTCCAACTTCTCTGGAAATAGTTTTTCAGCTTTTCTGGAAATAGTTTTTCAGCTTTTCTGGAAACAGTTTTTCAGCTTCCCTGGAAATAGTTTTTCAGTTTTTATGGAAATAATTTTTCAGTTCTTCTGGAAATAATTTTTCAGTTTTTCTGGAAATATTTTTTCAGTTTTTCTGGAAATAGTTTTTCAAGTTTTTCTGGAAATAGTTTTTTCAAGTTTCTCTGGAAATAGTTTCTTAGTTTCTCTGGAAATAGTTTCTCATCTTCTCTGGAAAGAGTTTTTCAATCTCTCTCTCTCTCTCTCTCTCTCTCTCTCTCTCTCTCTCTCTCTCTCTCTCTCTGAGAAAAAAAAATATATGAGAAATATAGTAACTCAGAATGTGAACTAATGGCGGTAGAATTTGAATCTGAAAAATTAATGAACATAGTAATATATAGGCCTCCTAATACTAAAGAGTTTGACTTAATAATAGAAAAATTGGATGATATATGTAGAAATCACAAGAACTGGACTATTCTCCTATCTGGAGACTTCAACTTTCCTTTCGTAGACTGGAAAGAACGAATAGGAGATTGTGGATGTACTTATACATATAAAAAAGAGAGTAATAGTAGTGCAGAAGATAAGAGGCAATTCGAAAAGCTATTAGATATGCTACTAGAATACAACATTCAACAAATAAATCACCTGCCAACAAGAAAGGAAAATACTTAGACCTAGTATTTGTGAACGAGATGAATTATGTTAAAGAAATAATAGTTTATAATGCGAGTATTTCAGACCATAATGTCATAGAATTAACAGTTCATTCCAAAGCAAGTGAAAACAGAGATAAGCAAGAAATGAAAAAGTGGGAAGGATATGGAAAATACAACTTCTACAGTAAAAATATAAAATGGTCAGAAATAAATGAAGAATTAAACAAAGATTGGGATAACATTTTCGTAAGTGATGACATAAGGGTAAATACGGAGATATTATATAAAATATTAGAGAAAATAGTGGATAAATATATACCGAAGAAGAAAAGTAAACATCAGTCATGCATACCAAGAGACAGAAGGATCTTGTTCCAGAAAATCAGAAAGTGGAAAAAAGGTCTTGCAAAAGAAAAAAATGCATGGAAAGTTATAGAACTAAAAAGTAAGATCGAAAATGCAGAACAAAGGATTATACAATCAATAGAAAATGAAAAACGGGACTTGGAAGAAAAAACCCTATTAAATATCAAGCAAAACCCCAAACTATTATACTCATATGCGAAGAAGATGAATAAAAGAAGAATAGAAATAGGCCCTCT
This sequence comes from Macrobrachium nipponense, assembly GCF_015104395.2. Classification (NCBI taxonomy): domain Eukaryota; kingdom Metazoa; phylum Arthropoda; class Malacostraca; order Decapoda; family Palaemonidae; genus Macrobrachium; species Macrobrachium nipponense. The sequence goes on from NC_061089.1 coordinate 85,642,902, forward strand.
AAGAATTGAAGGGAGATTAACGAATGAAAAAAAGGAAATTTGCAACATATTGGCAGAACGATATAAGAGAGAATTCACCCCTAGAATAGATAATGAAGATAATGATATAGAAGTAAGGGATGAAAATAGTGAATATTTAGCTGACAGATATTAATGAAGCTGATATTGTGCAGGCTATTAATGAAATTAAAAATGGAGCTGCTGCAGGGCCTGATGGAGTGCCTGCTATTTTGTTAAAGAAAGCAGTTCATTCTATCGCAAAGCCACTTGCAATATTATTAAGACAAAGTGTAGATACAGGCAAGATTTATGATGAGCACAAATTAGCATATATTACCTCTACTTTCAAAAGTGGATCAAGACTAGAAGCAAGTAATTATAGGCCTGTGAGTCTAACATCACATATTATGAAAGTGTATGAAAGGGTAATGAAGAAAAATATTATGAAACAAAAATTTTAATAAAAAATAATTTGTTAATAAAGGACAACATGGTTTCGTACCCGGAAAAAGTACACAAACCCAACTGTTAGTCCACCGTGAGAACATATTCAAAAATATTAAAAGCGGAAATGAAACAGATGTGGTTTATCTAGACTTTGCAAAGCTTTTGACAAAGTAGACCATAATATATTAGCGAAGAAAATTAGAAAACACAATATCGTGGATAAAGTAGTAAGATGGTTAAAAGAATTTTTACACAACAGAAAACAGATAGTTATTGCAAACGACGAGAAATCGGATGAAGCCAAGGTAATATCCGGTGTGCCACAAGGTACGGTGTTAGCTGCAATACTGTTTGTTATTATGATTGAAGACATAGACAGTAATGTTAAGGATTCGGTAGTGAGTAGTTTCGCAGATGACACAAGAATAAGTAGAGAAATTACTTGTGATGAAGATAGGAACGCGCTACAAAGAGACCTTAACAAAGTATATGATTGGGCAGAGGTAAATAGGATGGTATTTAACTCTGATAAATTTGAATCAATAAATTATGGAGACAGAGAAAGAAAGCTATATGCATATAGGGGACCTAATAATGAGACAATCACAAATAAGGAAGCAGTTAAAGACCTTGGTGTGATGATGAATAGGAACATGTTATGCAATGATCAAATAGAAATTCTTTTGGCAAAATGTAAAGCAAAAATGGGAATGTTGTTACGGCACTTCAAAACAAGAAAAGCTGAACACATGATTATGCTTTATAAAACATATGTTCGTAGTCCACTTGAATATTGCAATATGATATGGTACCCACACTATCAAAAGGATATTGCACAAATAGAGAGTGTACAAAGGTCCTTTACAGCTAGAATAGAAGAAGTTAAGGACCTTGACTACTGGGAAAGACTACAATCCTTAAAATTATATAGTCTAGAAAGGAGAAGAGAACGCTACATGATAATTCAGGCATGGAAACAGAGAGAAGGAATAACAGAAAATATCATGGAACTAAAAATATCAGAAAGAGCAAGCAGAGGTAGATTAATAGTGCCCAAAACTATACCAGGAAAAATAAGGAAAGCACACAGGACATTAATCCACTACGCACCAGCATCGATAATGCAGCGTCTATTCAATGCGTTGCCAGCTCATCTGAGGAATATATCAGGAGTGAGCGTAGATGTGTTTAAGAATAAGCTCGACAAATATCTAAACTGCATCCCAGACCATCCAAGATTGGAAGATGCAAAATATACCGGAAGATGTACTAGCAACTCTCTGGTAGACATTAGAGGTGCCTCACACTGAGGGACCTGGGGCAACCCGAACGAACTGTAAGGTCTGTAAGGTAAGGTCTCTCTCTCTCTCTCTCTCTCTCTCTCTGAATTCATTAAGTCTAAGTATATCAAAATTCAGTACAGAGACATATCTGCAACCTCTGCAGTTGTCTGTCATTAGCTGTCATTAAACAATGAACGTCATTCTAAAATAGTTAGATCACGGATAAAAAGGACAAGGGTTACACCCTCATTAAGTAGCAGCATAGAAGAAACTCCCATAGCGGGAAAATCTTGAGGAATGCTCTCCCCTTCCCCTGACTTGGTCCATCTTTGGGTTATTGTGGAAGTTGGCCCATCAACGGAAACTTTCGGGAGGGAATGATTGTTGGGGGGTAGGGGGGGGGAGGTGTCGGGGGGAGATTCTGGTGCCAAGACTCTTTGGAACTGTGGTGATAATTTGTCACTCGGAGGCAGGTTGTTTTATTATTTATTCAAACCAGGAGAATGAAGTGGTTTCATGAATGTCATTAGTTTTAAACAGAAGTTAATAGAGGTTTTCTGTTATTTATCGCTGAAGTCTTGAAAGGATAAGAATAAAGGAGAGAGAGCAGAGGAGACGAGAAGAGGAGGAGGACGAAACGGAGGAAGAGAGAGACGAGAGAGAGAGAGGCGAGAGAGAGAGAGAGTGAGAGTAGGAGCGGTATAACCAAGGCCATCGAAAATAGAGATCCATCTTTCTCATTGGTCTCTTGTTTAATGCTGTATGAGCCGCGGCCCATGAAACTTCAGCCAACGTCTCTGTTGTGGCCTGGCCTATACCGTTGCTGCCAGAAACGCGATTATGGCTAACATTGACCTTTAATTGTAATTCTGACCAAGTTTAGGAGAATGATTTTACTAATAGTAATGTGTTTTTGTGCTAATATTTTATGTATCTAATGATTATTTACAATAGTTTTAATGGATATTTACTAGATATAAATCTCTGTATATTATTATTATTATTATTTTTATTATTATTATTATTATTATTATTATTATTATTATTATTATTATTATTATTATTAAAAACTGCTGAGGCTAAAGGGCTGCAATTTGGTATGTTGGATGATTGATGGGTGGATGATCAACAAACCTATTTGCAGCCCTCTAAGGTCAATAGTTTTTTTGTAAAGATCTGAGGGCGGACAGAAAACTTAAAGGCATTAATAAATATTTTCAATCTTTAATCATTTGACAGTTTTTCCTTTGACACCTGCAAGGTTTCCTTTTACAGAAACGTCAGTGATATCCTACACATTCACCTTGATACTTTAAAAAACTGTTCCTAAAGCTTCTGGTTCGTAGAATATCTCGTTAGAATATTCAGAGCGGGGGGTTGGCCGCGTAAAAAGACCAGATTAGGGCTGATGAACGCGCGAAAGATTCCGAGAAAAGTGATGACGAGATCTGTCAGGAAGAGTGAAAGCGTAGGTCTGAATAATTCATTAGATTTCTAATTGTATATTTATTTATATCTCGCTGGTAACATATGCTTCTGACGCTAGCACCCTGTTTCAATTTAATTTTTACTTCAGTGCAAAATATTCTAAATTAATCCGCGTAAGTGTATTAGGTAGGATGAAATATCAGCAAATAATTTAAAACTGCAAAATAACCTTGTAACGTAGGAGGCTTATAGTACCATCAGTGCACTTCAGGCGGCGCACTGTAGGCATTGCTAAAGGAAGTTTGCAGCCTCTCCTCTGCTTCTAGCTGCACACAAATTTTAGCCATTTACTTTACCCCCTCCCCCTATCCCCGCCTCCTTCCTTTCTTAAGTTTTTCTGTCCAACCCCTTTAATTATCACTTCGTAGATCCTTAAACTCTATCTCATTTATTTTCACTATCTAGAGCGCTAAATGGTTGATAGTTGACAAGTGCTTAGTTGATAGGTTAAATATAATAAAAATAAAGAAATGAGATAGTAATTAAAATCAGTTTTCTCTTTCATTACGCCTGGCAATGCAAACTTGGTATTTAGTGACCTTATTTATCTACCCTAACACAGTTCTCGTAAATTGATAATTTATTTACATTTGTATTTTTTAACTTGGTATTTATTTTTTGATGTGATCTCTGTTTTTCTCATTACCTTCTGTTTCTTCTTTCTAATGAACACCATATTCTTTGGAAGCTTGAATTTTAAGTCAGTGGCCTGAGTGGATTTCTTTCATATGCATAGGATTCATGTTCTGAATATAATGATGATGACGATAATGATTTTATGAAAAATTAGACTTCATGATTAATTTTATTGATGACTTGACGATTTCCCTCATGCGTAATCCCATTTTCATTTACCAATGGAAGATAAAGTTATGGTAGAAATAATACGTATATTTTGTCGATAATTTTGATAGTTATTTTCATTGATTTTCATTTCTACAGCTACGAAGGCATTTTCATGCAAATAATTTTGATAAGCTTATTTTTATTTCTACAGCTAAGAAGGCTTTTTCATGCAAAACAAGTGTTATAAACAACAATACAGACACTATCAACTCTTGTGCTTATTCTGATTTCAATTCATTTTTATTCTTTTGGTTTTCCATCTGCATATAGTGGAACTTATCTCCTCACTTCCTTTGTTGACGTTTGTTCAACATCCTCTGAGTTTTGTGTGTCTCTTTATTTAGATTCGAACTGTCGAATGAATCATTTTACATAATTCTATTCTTTGTCTTCCTTTTGAGTTCGTGGATACTCGCCTGAATGAAAAAGAGTTCTATTTGTATTCAATCTTCGACTGCGCCAAAGCGGAAATGTAAATGTTGTTGATGCATTTTTGCTTTTGGTTTGGTGCGTGCATTGCTTTTGTATTTTTTTTTTTTTTTTTTGCTTGCAGTTTCTACCACTTACTCTGTTGATTCTGATGTTTTGCTTGTTTTGAAAAGCTGCTGTTTCAAATTTTTTTTTTTTGGTAGCAATCATTATTTCATGTTTGTTAATCGAGGTTAGTGGATATGTTACCGTTACAATTACACATGGTTTATCATCTCTAAAACATCAAATATGAAAAATTGAGACAACTAATTTTTATATGAGCAAAAAATGTCTCGAGTATAATTGCTTGTTTACCACCTCTAAAACACAGAATATGAAAAATTGAAACAACTGTCATTTTTATTTGAACAAAAAATGTCTCGAGACTTGTTTATTATCTCTAAAATATCGAATATGAAAAATTGAGACAACTGTCATTTTTTATATGAACAAAAAATGTCTCGAGTATAATTGCTTGTTTATCATCTCTAAAACATCAAATATGAAAAATTGAGATAAAAAATGCCTCGAATATAATTGCTATTTTTATAAGAACAAAAAATGATAAAAGTATTTTTCAGGATTTCATTTTCAAAATCTGTCGATGTAATAAGCGCCAAGTTTATATTTTATATAGTATTTTATAGTATTTTCTGCATCAGTTTCTTTGAGGTGACAAGTAATTGGTTAAAAAAAGTTTTTCTGAAACTGTTCTTGTAATTTTTATAACTAATCTGTCATCTAGGTTTAGATAATTCTTTCGACCTATAGTTCTTCCAGTTTGATTAAGTTTGCTCTCTTTGCTTCACGTAATTTTTAAACTACTTTCTTCAGGTTTATTAAGACTGCTCTTTCTTTCCTTGAGTTTTTTTTCAACTTATCTTTTCCAGGTTTATCAAGAATTCCTTCCTTTTTCTCTTTTCCTTCTCACATTTTCGTTTCTTTCCTCTGGCGTTCCCCGCATAGCAACCGAGCAGTCTCCTCATAATCGAGGTTCTCGAGTTCTGTCTTTAAATTTCCTTCTCGTCAGGTTGCAGGCAGAGGAGGCCCTCTCCTTTCTCCTCGATTTTCTCCAAGTCATTTGGAGAAATCTCGAATGACCGTCGTATTGACGGTTTCAAGGGGACAGAATTTGGCGTTTCCTTTCCTCATTATTTAAGAGAAAGCTTTTTTGGCTTTACTGATTATTTTGATGCCAAAGTTTTATTTCAGAATAGTATTGAAAGTTTCAACAAGACGAAATTTAGCGTTTACTTTCCCTCATTATTTTAGGAAAAATTCCTTTTTTGGCTTAATTGATTATTTTGGTGCCAAAGTTTTATTTCAAAACCGTATTGTTGGTATGGATGAGGTGAAGTTTGGTGTTTTCTTTCCTTCACTATTTAGAAAATTGTGTGCTCTATCGACTATTTTAGTGCCAACGTTTTATTTCAAAATCGTATTGTTGGTATGAAGGAGGTGTAGTTTGGTGTTTTCGTTCCTTCACTATTTTAGAAAAAAAAAAATTGGGGGGGACTATTATTTTGGTGCCAAAGTTTTATTTCAAAACCGCATTGTTGGTATAGATGAGGTGAAGTTTGTTGTTTTCTTAACTACACTATTTAAAAAAAAAAAAAAAAAAATTCTTTTTTGGCTTTGGCTATTTTGGCGTCAAAATGTTATTTCGATATCGCATTGTTGGTATGAAGGAGGAGAATTACCAGCATGGTTAAAGTAATTAGATATATGATAAATAAGAGTTGGATATCTCTTATTCATTAAGCAATATCGTAAGTATTCTTTCTGAACCAACGAGAATTGTTAGTTAGAACATAATACGTTCTCTACCTTTAATTTCGAAAGGAGTAGCAAAGTAGGTTATAATACTTTCTCTACCTTTCATTTCGAAAGGAGAAGCAATGTAGGTTATAATACTTTCTCTGCCTTTCGTTTCGAAAGGAGAAGCAATGTAGGTTGTAATACTTTCTCTGCCTTTCATTTCGAAAGGAAAAGCAATGTTAGTCATGATACTTTCTCTACCTTTCATTTCGAAAGGAGTGCCTTTGCAAGTCTTCAGTTTTTCGTCAGAAGCTTTTGCAATCTTTAAACAAAGAGCCTCCATCGCTGCTTTCACTTCGGAAAAATATTCACCAACAGGGAAGAAAGAGAGAAGGGCTGAACTTCCGCTTTGTTCGAGGAATGGATGTCGGCTTGCCTGGGTTACGCAAAAGGGCCTCATAAAAAAAAAAAAAAAAAAAAAAAAAAAAAAAAAAAAAAAAAAAAAGCCAGAAGATTCAGTGTCTTGGGACGTGGAAACCTTCAGAGAAAATATTGTCTTTTCCGTGACGTATTTTCCTCGGTGATTTCAAAGTTCGATTGTTTTCCACTGGGGCACAAAAGCTATAGTACTCTCTCTAAGTGTCAGGCATTATTTTTCTTGTTTTATTCATTCATTCATTAATTTTAATCTATTTTTTCTGAAAGCGATCTCATCTTTCTGCATTTCCAATTACCTTCGATCGCTTCTATCTAATGAACACCATATTATTCTTTGCAGGTTGAAAAATAGTTCATATAATAAAGTTTTGCCCAGCTCCCTAATTTCTTGTGAACTTACTTAGGCGCTTCAGAATTGGTCTGATTAATTAATCAATCAGTCTAAGTATATATTTATCTAAGTAATTGAATATATATTAATTTTTTAATGAAACAAATAAGCAGCAACTTCAAGTATGTATTTCCCCACACGATTTCCTGGGAATATCTCACCCTTTATCCCAGGGATGGATTTAGACGCCCCCCCTTTCTCTCTCTCTCTCTCTCTCTCTCTCTCTCTCTCCTCTCTCTCAGGAAGATGATAGAAGGTGTTAAATGGCGGCCAAAGGAAAAAAAGAGAGAGAGAAAGAAAGAAAGAAAGAGTTAGAGAGAGTGTTAGAGAGATATATCAGGAAGATGATGGATGCTGTGGTTAAATGGAAAACTAAGGGGTCCAGATTTCTGGAAGAATATTCCAGATGCAAAATCTACCTAATATCTTGTAACCTTCATGGAGAGAGAGAGAGAGAGAGAGAGAGAGAGAGAGAGAGAGAGAGAGAGAGAGAGAGAGAGAGAGAGAGAGAGAGAGATTTGATGTAAACTTATCGCAGCTGGATCAGACTCCAATCTTTATGGGTAGCTATGAGTTATTCTGAGCGAAGGTCGCAACCAGGTCGTGAAATGTCAAAAAGGAAATGATTTCCATATGCGCTTACTTTTTATTTATCTATTTATTTTTTTCTTTACTAAATTTGCAATCGTATTACATCCTGATGTTTGTTGGGAAATTTTAGCTACAGTATGTTTTATTTCAAATACCCTGTACTGGATTAATTTCCATATGCCTTATATGTTCGTAAATTAAGTCTCTGATGTTTGATAGTAGCTATATCACTCGGAATTGGATATGCTATAGGAGAGGGTTTGTATACAAACAGCTGAATCATGAGCTATAAGGACGAAAGGATAGTATAGCTGACTGTACAGTGACTATATAGGATCTGTTAATCTTGGAGCTGCTTTTGGGAAAATAAATTTGTTGACAGTCTGCTGTTCTTCGTTACTGGGTAGTTAAGAAACTAGAGCTGTTTTTATTTGGGTTTTAAGACAGTTCAGTGTCAATTCTCGTATAGGTGGGGTTGTGCCGTCAGTGCACCTCACGGGTGCACACTAGGTATTACTGAAGGTTCTTTGCAGCGTGCCTTCTGCAATCCCTTTCGTTCTTTTTATTGTAACTCCTTTTATATATTTTTATCCATCTTACTTTTCACCCTCTCCTAACTGTTGATTCATAGTGCACTGAGAGTTTTTTTTACTGTTAACCTTTCAGACCTTTCACTGTCAATTTCCGTTTCAGAGCTGAATGACCTTATACTAGATCCTTGGTCTTAGGTTATACCCCATATTACATTCCATTCCAATGCAATGTCAATAGAAGACGATGGAAATAAAATTTCAAGAACTTCCGCCCATAACAATGCTTTTCGGAAAATATATTTGATTGCTGATTTTTTTTTTTTTTTTAGGTTATTGGGTAGTTGAGAAATTTGAACTGTTTTTGTTTTGTTTTAGGACAATGCAATAGCAATACAAGAGTGAAAATAAAAGTTAACAAGAATGTAGAAATACATTAGCATGTCGACCCGGTTTTATTGGTTCAGTTACAAATGGAATAAAGTTGCAAGAATGTTAAAATACATAAGCATTTCAACCTATTTTTAATTTTTTCCAGTTTTAATATAAGACAGGACTAGTAAACGTAATAATAAATCAATTTTTCGCATTCAATCCCCTAGAAACGGCAGAGGATATTTTTAGATATAAAACTGTGAACAGAATTTTGTAAAAGTTAATTCCAAACCCACAGGAAAAGGTTATTTGAAATAACAAAACGTATTACATTTCACATTTCATCTTGCTCCACGGAAGGGTTTGGGCAAACGTATTTCATCACCAAAGACCTCCCGAATCTGGCTCCCCGCTAGAAAAAAAAAAATTTATTGAAATAACGAACTTAATACAACCGGAAACCGCGAGAGAAGTCAGAATCCCTTTGATCTCGCCGCCGGTGGGTTTGCAGTTGGCGTATTGTTTGATGAATCTTAATTTTTTTATATCCAGCTCACGGCGTTATCAGATCTCGGGGCTTCGCTCTTTGATGGCCAGGGAGTGAGAAGAGGGAAAATGCAATTTGCATTGTGAGTAATTTTGCGTCCTTTTGCGAAGCCTTGTGGTTTGCGTTTGTCTTGATATCGCTACGTTGGAGAACGCGAGTACAAACATACATACACACATACATACGCACACACAAGTCGACAATCTGATCTTGATATCACTTGCATAAGCTATTCACTCGTTGGGAAACTTACGCGCACACATGCATACACAAACATACATAAACGTGGAGTCGTTTAATCTGATATCACTACATGTTTTAGTTAACCGTTGGGGAACGCACGTGCACACATACGTACACAAACATACACAAACGTGAAGGAGTTTATTCTGATATCACTACACGTTCAGTTGCTCTTTGGGTAACGCATGTATTCTTAAACAGAAGTTTATTGACCACAACATATACAATTAGTAACATTACAAGTCCTTGAATATGGTCCAACAAAAGTATATCAAAATGCACATAGATGTTTTAGCATAAAAAAACATATCTAAGCTTGAACATATGAAACCATGTTGTATAAGATTTTCATCATAATTTTCACAGTTAAAACTGTAAATGCAGCTAAATAAATGAAAACCTTGACTACCACAATGTTCCTTGCAAAGCATAAGATAAATATACTCTAGAAATACAAATCATACGATGGTCCGAAAATATGTCCCTAATGCATGTAAAATTATAATAGAACTTTTTTATATTTTGATATCACGGACATATACAGTCCGCTAGTGATGGAACGCACATAAATTCACATACGCTTACAAACATCGCCAAACATGGGTATATATTTAGAAGAATCGGCCCAAGATTTGAAAATCATATAGGGCAACCTATCGTGTGAATTAAAATTTGTTTATGCCATTGTAAAGTACGAAGTTAAATTGAATTTGATCTTTGCATTCAGAAGCCAGATTTTTTTTTTCTAATTTTTTATGGAGATTTCACCCATAATTGGCTTTTACATAAAGGAAAAGTTTATGCATTTCTTATAAGTTTTTATTTTTCTATTTTGTTTCTTCAGCCTCCAGTTGCTGGTATATAGAAGCTAAAGATGATTATCACGAATTGCTGTACGGATTAAGTTCTTAGCTAGTGATGATAATCATGATTTGCTGTATGGATTAAGTTCTTAGCTAGAGATAATCATGAATTGCTCTACGGATTAAATTCTTAGCAAGAGATAATAATCACGAGTTGCTGTACGGATTAAGTCTTCACTGAGGGCTGGTTTTACTTGTTAATATATATGTATGTTGTTTCTTCCGCTTTGGCGAAAGACTGGTTGCCTTTTCTTACGACTGTAGTTCGTAAGCATTACTGGTTCCTTCTTTTCTTCTCTGCTATGTTGTATCTTAGTAAAGTGGTTCTTCTTAGAATAAAGGAGATGATTCAAACGGATAAGTTGATAACAGTACAACAACTTTATTTCTCAACTCCATTACAAGAGAGAGAGTTCGGTCATGAGACCGTTCCGTTTGATCACTAAAGTAGAACTGAATTCTTAAGCATCACGTTGATAGCGAAACATTAGCTATCTCAGCGATTCACATAAAAAACATACGTAGTCCGCCGGCTCGGAAGTTACAAGTTTCCGGCGCAGGTTAACAGGTCAACCGCTTCCCATGGAAGGTGTTATGAAAAGTTGACAAAGGTATGAATCGATGATGTTTTCAAACAAACTTAAACCAGGCTACTGCAGGCATTGCACAGCGTGATCTAGATTTGTGTTAGTCACGTAGGACGCTCCTAATTCACCAATGACCCCTCAGGTCATGGATTCTATTTACAGATATGTAATTATCTGTTTCAAAACATGTATTTATTACATGTATACATATAAGTATGTGTACCATACATACACGCATGCCCTAGAGCATGCTCGGTTTTTGAAAGATGTTACTAAAAATCTTGGCCAACGTCGAAATTCCGATTTTTGGCTTTTTTTATATATTTGTTATTCAGCACGCCTGGCTTCGAGGCGGCGCATCTAGGTGTTGGAGGGAATTCTAATGATAGACTTCTGGTTCTGAGAGAGAGAGAGAGAGAGAGAGAGAGAGAGAGAGAGAGAGAGAGAGAGAGAGAGAGTCTGTCTTTTAAGAGATTTTCCATTCCATTTGAATTTTGAGCACTAATTATTCTTTTTTTCAATGTAGGCATTTGTATCGTATCTGGAGAGAGAGAGAGAGAGAGAGGATGGAGAGGAGAGAGACCGAGAAGGAGAGAGAGACGAGAGAGAGAGAGAGAGAGAGAGAGAGAGAGAGAGAGAGACTAACCTTTCAGGTTGCGACTCGGAAGTGTCTAAACGACCCCCCCACAAAAAAATTGTTAAGAAAAACTGCCTTGCCTTGATATTTTTAACAGGTGACTATTATAAGTTATGTATTATTTATATTGTTCCGAACATGTTTAAAATAACTAATTTGAATTAATCCCTCTCTACACTTCAACCTTGTTTATATTTTTGCGACACTTTGTTGCGTGAACAGTGACATTGTAATAATTATATATATAAATATATATGCATATAGATTTTTTTACCTATCGCTGATTTCGAGGCACCCCTAGAGAGCTGGGGGTGGGGGGGATAGGAAGAGCTAGCGCCCCTAACTGCTGCGAGAGAGAGAGAGAGAGAGAGAGAGAGAGAGAGAGAGAGAGAGAGAGAGAGAGAGAGAGAGCTTTTTTGTAAAGCTGATACCTCCTTGGTTGAGGTTTTTGTGTGGCAGGATATGTTTGGTTGTGTCAATGTTCAAGATGTAGTATATCGTGTAATTACTTAATATTATTTCTCTGTTTAGTGAACTTCGATTACTATAACCAAATTTTAACGGACTACTATGAGATTCAGGGCCTCTGTAGCACGGTTTTTTCGCAATAACTTTGTATCTATGCATTTCATAAATATAACGCCTATTCAGAATACACATTATATCTACACATAAATTTTGGCTGTATTCTGCATTACGTAGGTTGAATAAATTTGGTACTTATAATGTAAAAGTTACTTTTTTTGAAAACGGGCCAACTTACTCAGAGACAAGGTTTCGAACGCACTCGTTACGTAACTTATGACAGCAGTTCTTCCCTCTTTCTCGATGGATGATTGGCTATACGTAACGAAGGCTAGACCTCTGGCAACAATGACATAAAAATTTAAATACAAGCAAAGCAGTACACCTTTAAGAACTCTGAAACCTCTCCACTGATAATTGTCATAATGAACAAACCAACAAAATATGTTAATAAATACAAAAAGACTTCGATTATTAGTCTAACTCCAAGATAAGTTTCCTAAGAAATTACAGTCTACTTTATAGGTCACAATCAGATTGACAAGATGTAGGGAATAGTTGGTAATTTTCAAAAACATAGTAGACAAGCTTGATTTGATAACTGCTATATCCAGTGTCAAGCAATTTTTATTTATTGGCTATCTACCTATTTACTAAAACAAAAACAAAAAAATAGCCGTTACCGCATTTTGGCTTTGAACCTTCACCAATAATTATCGTCAGAATGATGACTTCATGAGGCTCCACCCACTTTGGCCTCGTTATAATTCAGGATAACACTGAAGGCTATCATTGGCATTGTTGGATTAGAAAATTTAACTTCTGGCTATAAAAACTCATTTCTCGAGTAGTTGCAAGAAGTGCTAAATGATCCTCAAGGATCCCAGCAGTTGGCCTAAACGTTTAATTCATGTATATTACTGCTATTACTACAGTAGTATTACTACGCTAGCACTGATACCCCACCCACATCTATGTATCGTTCCGCCATTCATAAAGTCTTTGTCATGGCCACAGGCTTTCTCTTGACTGTAAAAAGTTGCAAGTTGTAAGACAAATGCAGTTTTGCAACCACGGGGAAAATTCCAAATCCTGTTAGCCATTATTGACTGCTATGGGTTTCAGAGCCGATGGAATAAGGTGAATGAGTTTCTGTCTGGTGGATGGGCGGGGCAAAATTTCGTCAAATGATGTTTACCTTGCTTACGTAATGAATGTTTTTCGACTCTTGGCTCGTAATCATTGGCCATGGCCTCGGCTGGATAATTTTTGCTCTATAAAAATTAAAACTATCAGGTTTAGGTCATTAATAATGCTGCCAAAATTTGTGTGTGGTTGTAAAATATACATATGTCAACTTTCAGCTACATCCGATGCTTTGATAAGGAGCAAAGTCCAAAAACCCGTGTTACAGAGGCCTGATCTCATAGTAGTTCTTGTTCCTTCATCTTTATTGTTACTGGAAACATTCGCCTTTTTGTGACTGTTAAATATTTCGGAGTGTTGGTGAATATTGCAGTCTGATTTCCTTATGTATACAAACGTAGTCTAAATGACAACACGTGAATTAACCAAACCCTTCGGCTTGCTTTAAGGAACTGCCGAAGAATGTAAATGCCGTGTAAGATAGTTTTATTTTGTCATACGGGCTGCTCTATGAGCAAGTCCGTGCTGGCATAAGGCCAACTTAATCTCAAACAACAACAGTAAGATCGTTTACAACAAAGCTATTAAAATTTCGCATAAAAAAAGAATTGTCAACCAAAAACTGCATAAGCACTTACGAAAAAAAATATATATATACGCGTATAGCTAACTTGATAAAGTAATTTAAAATAACTTATTCATTGCATCTTACACTTGGTATTCTTAGCTTAACTCTGCCATCATTCTTCAAAAATCAAAGGACGTAAATCCGAACCGCTCTTGAAATTAGACGAAACATTTCCCCCTCCCCCATCCCCACCCACCCACCCACCCAGAAAAGAAATCCATTTTCGACTTCACCTTGACGAGAATCCTAAGGCATTTGTCTTTTTTTATCTCCTGGGAAACTCGAAGCCTCGAGATTTTGTCTGTCGGGAGGAAAAGTCTGAGAGAGAAACAGTCGACGAGACATTATTCTCCAGAGAGAGAGAGAGAGAGAGAGAGAGAGAGAGAGAGAGAGAGAGAGTCTTGTAAGAGATTTTTCATTCCATTTGAATTTTGAGCACTGAGTATTCTCTTTTTTTCATTGTAGGTATTTGTATCGTATCGAGAGAGAGAGAGAGAGAGAGAGAGAGAGAGAGAGAGAGAGAGAGAGAGAGATAAGATTTTTCGTCAATACAATAACTCTTATAAATTACACCGAATACATTGAAAGGTAAAAAAGAGAATTCCAACATTAAACACACACACTCTCTCTCTCTCTCTCTCTCTCTCTCTCTCTCTCTCTCTCTCTCTCTCTCTCAGAATGGGACTTTATGATAACTCCATATCCAACAAAAATACTATAGACCTCATTTACGGATGGTTAGGAATATGTATATAAATTTACTGTAATTGCATACAAGTATACATATTCCATGCCTATGTAGTAATCCTAAATGAAACTTATAAATAAAAACGGCGTAATGATGTGAATAAAAACTCCGATATCGTCCGATTATCATTTTGCAGAAAGGTGGAATTTTAACAACTCTTTAAAGTATTTGAACAGAAAAAGTGTCACTAATGACCGCACTCAAGGTAATGTGAGACCCACACTTAAGGAGAGTTCGCCATGTGCAGTAGACTGCAATGACGAAAAATGATGTAATGGTTCGAGAGGAAGGTGGAAACTTGCATTATCAAGAGGAGAGGTCATTAGAGAGAGAGAGAGAGAGAGAGAGAGAGAGAGAGAGAGAGATTAGGGTGGGGGTGGGGTCTGGTAATTCTGAAGGCAAGCATGTCGAAATTCTTCTTCTGAGAGAGAGAGAGAGAGAGAGAGAGAGAGAGAGAGAGAGAGAGAGAAAGAGAGAGAGTCTGGTAATTCTGGAAGCAAGCATTTCGAAATTCTTCTTCAGAGAGAGAGAGAGAGAGAGAGAGAGACTGCTAACCTTTCAGATGATGACTCGGAAATGTTTTAACGGCCCCCCTATCCCACCCCCCACAAAACAAAATAAAAAAAATAAAAACCAACGTTAAGGCTTGAACTTAGTATGTGCCATAAAGTCCATCACACAATTCTGCGCTTCTTCTTTTAATAGTTTTCGTGTCTTTGGGGAAACACTCTTAATTGGTCGTTTCTCTCCTCTTCTCTTTTACAGAGTTTTTCTTTTCAGGATTTATCCCGTCTTTCCCTTGAGTATAGCCGCTTTCGAAATTTAGAAAGTTGAGGAAAGCAACGAGAGAAAACTGGTAGAGGCACTGAGGAAAGGAAAGTCGCTTTCTAAATTTTTTTGAATTTTAAATTTTTCTTGTGTTTTATTATTTTAATATATCCTTGTAAACAAAACTTTTGAGCGTCAATTTTAATAGTTTACAGTGCTTTGTAAAATGCATTTAAATTCATTGTATAATATATATTATAATATATATATAATAGATATATAATATATATATATATATATATATATATATATATATATATATACATATATATATATATATATATATATATATATATATATATATATATATATATATATATATATCATATATATATGACTGGTAAAAATGTCCTGTTACAACAGAATTCCATCTAATAAAAGGAGCCCATAAAAACACAAAAATATAGTGAGAAAAGTACTATATTTCAGAGACTGCTGTCTCCCTCTTCAGGTAGATGAATGAGAAAAGTTTACAGAAAAAATGGTATTTAAACCAAGAGGTCCATCCACAGGCAAGCCACTTTAGGTCACCCCGCTGATAATCTTCCTTTAATCTTCTTAAGCGTTGGTTGAATGAAAACCTTTTCTTTCGTATCTGAAATCCATGCTCCTATTGAGGTGTTCATTACCTGCCTCTCTTTATTAAGACCGATTCCATCATTTGACTCTTGTACCGGCAGTTGCTGCTATAAATTACACGTGACAAATTCCAGTTTATTCTATGGTTATGTTCATTTATATGGTTGAAAATAGCATAGTTCTTTTGTCCATACCTAACTGACCATTTGTGTTGTATTATTCTCTGGGGAAGTGATTTACCTGTAAATCCGATGTAAGATTGGTCACAGTCCTGTCATGGGATTTGGTAAACCCCAGTGTCTTTGGGAGATGTCTTTTGTTGGACATTAGTCAGGGATTTAGCTAAGGTGTTTGGGTAAGTAAATGCAAAAGGGTTAGATTTTCCGAGGGTCTGAGTCACCTTCTTAATCGTGTCCAGGTGGGGATTTTTTATTTCATTGTTGGGTGTATCTCTGGTCTTGTCTTTAGGGGATCGGTAGAAAATTGCGTTTGCTTTGTGAATTACTTTCTCAATTATATGGCCAGGATACTTTAAAGACGAAAGTTGCTTGCAAATTAGTTCAAATTCTTTTTCCAGGAAATCTGGGGAACAAATTCGTAAGGTTCTTAAGAACAGGTTGCTGGCTACATCTATCTTGATAGCAATGTCATCAAGATAGATGCTCTTCGGAGGGAAACTATCCTCTTCATTACATTTTAACGTCACACTGATGAGGAACACCGTTCAAGTGTTCGAAAGTCTTTGTTTTATATTTTAACATAGAAATATATTTTTATATATAATTGTGG
>NC_061089.1:85664639-85669639 GCF_015104395.2 Macrobrachium nipponense
AAGTAATGTAAGTCTTAAAGTTTTAACGTAAATAATATTAATCTCGGTACTAGTATCTATCGTTCTGCCAGAGAAATTAACGTAATTTGCCTTGAATAAGAAACTAGAATTTCGTGTTGTAAATCGCCTCGCGTTTACAGAGAATCAGCTGTTTGAACGACACGATGTCCAACCCGCTCTGCCCGCTCACGTGTTTCACCTAGCATCGTTCACTCGCTCGCTGAGCGAAAGTTTCATTTCCCTTCGTACTAAATGTAACCTTTTTCCATTTACAAATGTTTGCTAACATTTCCTTTTAAAATCCTTACCGTCATTTCACTTGTCACAGGGACCTAGTATCCTTACGTAAAGTTAACGTCAATCTTCAAAGAATAAATTACCAGAATTGTTAATGTAAAACGCGTCTTTGTGAAATTCATATTGAAACGCAAATCATTTCATAAGCGCAAGCCGCTACCATTTAACGTAAAAATCGTTCACCGCGAGCGCGTTATCATTTTCATAAGACGTTATCAAAAGCAATTCTTTCATTAAACGTTAACGTAAGTAGATAATTTAACGCAAGTTGCGTCATATTAAACTAACATTAGTAGTTCAATTCAATATAAGGGAGTTCATTCATATATCATTTTTCACCCTCTCCAAGAGAGAGAGAGAGAGAGAGAGAGAGAGAGAGAGAGAGAGAGAGAGAGAGAGAGAGAACCCATTATTCACGAAGCCAAGAGTACTACGTTCATTACTTATAGCATGCAGAACTAACATTATTTTAGTCTCTTGTGTCTTTCATTTACACAGCGTGATACGTACTCGCATGTGTCCATTGCAGTGTGCAAGCATTTATTTCATTTACCGAGTACTTCAGCGAGGGACTGAGCATTTCTAAAATTACCATTACCTGTCGTTGCCCGAGTGGTCTTTTCATTTTCTTTTATCACAAAAGACTTGCGTATACCGCAAGCACAAACCGCACAGTATGCCACGCAAATTCATTACTTCCAGACAGGGAAGTCGTTACCAGTTTAGGACTGGCCACCCCAGTGCACGTATCGGTCTTACCGCAATTTTTCAGTGCCCACCTAGTTCTTTGACACTGTCCATCGACTGGCTGCTGAAGTACTCCCCCCTTTTACTTTCTCTCCTTCACCATTACACTCTGCCACGAACAGAGTACCATTTCTCTTCAGTATATTTAAGTATACTGCATGTAGTGTCCGGGACACACCAGCACGATACCAGTGCTCCAAAAGGAACGCCTCCTCATAAGTGCCATTGCACCTGTACAGGCCGTACAGGTAGCCATTCTACCTGCGTGTCCGTCCTTACGGAATGCCCAATCCATTAGTGAATCCGCTATCCCGGATCACTCAACAAGGGAACGCCTCCCGAAGTGCCGCAATACCAGCCTTAAGTGCTGTCAAACCTGCGTGTCCGTCCTATGGAACGCCCATTCATTAGAGTATCCACCATTTTGGATCACTCAACCACGGAACGCCTCCATAAGTGCCGTGCACCTGTATTGGACCTACAGGTAGCCCATTCCAGCGTCTCCCAAGTGAGGAACGCCCTTAAGTGTGACGTACGCCGCACACTCTATTTGATTTTTCTGCCTCATCAGAAGGTGCCATTCCAGAAGTGCCACCAACTTACGGGACACTTCCCAAGTGCCACGGAGCACCCAGTCTTTTAAGACTTTTCACTACTTTATTGCAGAACTTGTCACTACCATTATCGCAGAACCCATTTCCAAGTGAGTGCCACATTACACAGTAGGCACTCCCCTTCCATCCAGTACTATTCCTGGCCACCATTATTTCTAACTTTGTCAGAGCCTCTACCGCAGCCTAAAGGAAATGTCTTCCCCTGCTTCCCGCGACTTCTTTGCCATAGAGCTAGAGAAGCTCGGAGCCCTCATAACTCTAGGCAAGGAGGCCGGTTACACTGGACCAGCACTTGACCAGTGGATAAAGGCGCAGCAGGATGCCGCGCGCCTGCAAGAAAAGGAAGCCAGAGAAGCAGAGAGGAAAGCCAGAGAAGAAGAGAGAAAAGCCAGAGAAGCAGAGAGAAAGGAAAGAGAAGAAGAGAGAAAGCATGAGCTAGCTCTCAGAGATGACGAAATCTCTCTACTAGTTTCTAAGCCCCAGACCATGAGCTGGACTCCCGGTAAAAGGTGGTTGCGGAGGTTCTGCACCACTTGTTGTATGCGTGGGCATGCTGTGGATTCAGACCAGTGCCCAAGTCGATCTCTACCTTGGGATGAGAGCTTCCAGGGTGAACTTCTCCAAGGCTACCATATAGCCCTGCCTGATGAACAGTCTCCTACGGCCTATCAGTGGGTACAAGTCATGGCCGACACCGAAGCCCAGGTCTCCCTTATTTCAAAAAAGGCATTGCCTAGGGGTGCCAAAATCCAGACGGACGAAGAAATTCAGTTTGAATGGATTGACGGTAATCTCTATTCTGTTCCTTCGGTCCTTCTGAATGTGGAAATGCCCCTTTTGGACCAGGAGACCAGGGAAACCACATTGTGCCATCTGGGCGTACTTGACCCATTTTATGATGTTTACCAGGTAATATTGGGCCGAGATCTACTTAAGCCGTATCTCCCCTGGATGCAGCTCCCACTACCAGATGCACTGGATCCCTGCAGCATTCCTCATAATCAAGCCTCCATTTTAGGTTCAGAGGCTAGTGGCTCCGATGTCCACAGCATCCTTTCTATTTGCGAACCTGGCCCTGACCCAGTGTCAGAGCCCGAAGTTTCTTCCGCACCATCTCAGCCTCTTACCATTTTACCGCCTACCTCCTCCACTTTGGAAGAGGTAAGCCCACCAGTTAACCCCGGACTTGGTTTTGAGGGTGATTCAACGGAGGAATCCTTAACCTCCCCACGTCAAATCACTGCCAGAGAGGACTCTTCACCTGTGCCAGAGCACACTACCAGCCTTGGTGACTCCACAGATTCGCAACCTGTGGGGCCATCTCGGCCTTACCGTCCAGTGCCACGGAAGAGGTTCTGGAACAAGTTCTGCCGAGACTGTGGCCGCAAGGGTCACATGTCTGCCAACTATGGAGGGTGCGCAAATCACAATATTCCCGCCATCACAATGGCCGTTACTAATCCTTCCTCACTAGGACCCCCAGCTAAAGGCCCTATAACCGTCGCACCCCTCCAAAGCCATTATCAGCCAACCCATGTCAGAGCCTATGACGACTCTGGCGCTCAAATCTCCCTGATACGGGAAGATCGAATCCCCCGAGGAGCTAACGTCGATAGACGTCATTTAATCACCATGGAAGGTATCAACCATATCAAGCTGATCCTTCCGACCATACAACTGAGGGTCACCAGGCCTAATTTCTCCAAAAGTAGTGTACTCTTGCAGTTGCAAGCTACATTCCAGGAGGTTACGACCTCCTCTAGGGCAAGACATGAAGTCTCCCTCACATTTCAAAAGCCTAGGGGTCCTAACAACAAATCACTCCAATCAAGGAGTCATCGAAATTCTACTTCCTCCAGGAAGTACGTCCACCAACAGTCTCCCCAGTTACCAAGGAGGGAGATTGATCATTCACAGTTCCGTTGCAAAACCTGCAACGCACTAGGGCACTCCACAAATTGGCCTAGGTGCCCTATCCGACTACCAGCAGCGGACACTGTCCATTTTCCACAAGGCTTAGCCTTCAACAAGAGACAGGAGCCCCTGTCTCCCATTTCCAAGGGCACGCTGAGAGGTATTGCACCTCCGGTACCCGTCACAGGTCCAGTCGACCTCAACACTCTGCCAGTGCCACTTGGCAGCACTGAGCAGTGCCAAGCTCCGTCCAGCCTGGACGTAGAGCCACCACCGAACTTGACCTCTGCGCCTGGCCCCGAGCTAGCACCGGCGCCTAACCTAATCAAGGATCCTCCTACAGGAGATCCTCCAACAGGCATGGAGCTTACTGCAGCCCATGGCCAATCCCAAATCCATGAGTCTTCTTCACCCTCACCACTGTCGCCCGAGGATGAACCTCCGGCAGACCTCACATTCTCGCCTCCTCTGGAAAAGAAAACCAGGGGGAATCTGCCCGCGACCAGGAGTCAGCCTGGAGTCTTACCCTTACGACGGCTGTCGCAGCAGCCGAAGTGAGGGCCTCCCCTGCAGTAGGTTCCACCTCTACGACGGTTGCTCCAGATACCGAAGTAGGGTGTTCTCCTGCAATCCCTCAGGCTACCACTGCCTCTGCTCCTGACGGCGTTTTAGCCTTACCCCAGAGTCGGTGCCTCTGTCTACTCCTAGGACTGGTACAGCCAGGTCCTGGAGGAATAAGGAGAAGAAGAAGGGACGTAACAAATCATTAACACACTAACCAAAGAGCCACATGCTCTCCTTGACACCTGTGCCCGAGGTACAGTGTCACATTCATTTGCAGAATGATCCTGGCACCTACCCAGAGAAGGTAGCCAGCCTGATCTCTGCCAGTAAACTAACCCTCTAACCCCTAGAAATTGTGATACTAACACTCATGTAAATGTCATAATTACCTCATTACATTTCCATCCTGGTAATGCACTAACCACTCATCATCCTCACGCATCATTACCTCACTTCATGTATTTTAACAATTCCGTCGCTGAACTGCTGCTGTGCGTACCACACTCTGGAATGATTGCGTCTCCATTTAACTGTATTGAGTATATATTAATATGTATAACTGAATCACGAAAGTTAGGAACGTGATAAATCCATAAATAAAGATAAATGCCACGAAGGACTTTAAAGGCCTTTACTGGGCAGATACTGAGATACTGACATAAATACGAGAAAAGACAATACAAGAAGGTTCGTATAACTGACTTATCGGTATTATAAAGGGATCAGTAATAGAATCCGAAACACCACTGGAAGCTAAAGGATAAGAAACCTTCCCAAACAGCATAAACAATGGGTGCAATTAAAGGTTTACGACAATCATCTCAATACAATTTCCAGACAATTAAAGGATTATAGGTGACAGCT
>NC_061089.1:85674639-85679639 GCF_015104395.2 Macrobrachium nipponense
GGAGTGGTTGGACCGCAAAATAGAAGATCGAGAACGGAGGTAAAGCAACAGACAGAAATATGGTTGCAGCTAAGGGCAGAGGGGGAAGCTGCAAACAACCTTCAGTAATGCCTACAGTCCACCACGGGAAGTGAATCTACGGCATTTCCCCCTTAAGAGGCATGAGATATGACTGAGAGCAAAAATTGTATTTAAAAGATGTCGGGGAGTATTTAAAAGTAAACACAATAGATGTATTTAAAATGTTCTCATAATTGTCAGTATTTTGTTAGAGCTCTTAATTTATGTAAGTATCTCTTATTTCGTTTTAGCACATATTACTGGATATTGTAGAATGTGTCTCACATACGAACAAAGAGTAATTCTACCAGATTTCTGATTTTCTAAGCTTGGAGGATAAGACAAGAGTTGATTTGCTCAGCAAACCATTCTATTTATCATACAGAATCGTAAACCATACGTTTTAGTCAATTAATGTTGTACGTACAGTTTTGATATTTTTACTGCTTAAACAAATACTAAGATCCTATATTTTCAAATGAAGAGAATGTTCCTTGTACCCAACTCGTGCTGTAATACAGACCCTGTACAGTAGCGCCATCAATATTAATTCGAAATTCCTCCTCAATTTGCACAGTGAGGGAAACGATTTATACCAAAGGATTGAATGTATTTTAACAGGAAATGGCCTGAAGGATATGGTACGAAATCAGAATAGGCTATTAATATCTCCTATATATTTTGAGAAATTACTCAAAATGTGGATCGCCTTCAGATATTCCCTCTATCAAAGACATTTCGTAAATTTGCTATTAAATGTACAGGGTATCTGATCGTATATTAATATAGATTAATATTCCTACTATCGAAGACATTTCGTAAATTTGCTATTAAATGTAAAGGGTATCTGATCGTATATTAAAGATTGTATTCTCTCTCTTCATAGCCATTCTCATTTGTTATTATTTAAGTGCATTGCCCTTTTCAGATTTATAGTGTCTCAAAATTTGAAAAAGCAATAACTTTTTTCCCGCATTTACTTTCAATAGGATTTTGTTTTTTTTGTATTTTGAGGTCCTTCATAAACATCTTACAAATATATGGGTCCAAATGGTACATTCCCAGACTAAGATTTAGGTTGTTTTTATTAGTGATTTGTATAATTGCCGATTCCAGTAAATTTCTTGAAACATAATCATTAGATCTAGCAATTACCTAGGTATCACCCCAATTAATACAATGAGATTTTTCACTCAGATGGATAAACAGTGCATTTGAAGTCTGGGCTGTTCTAACTGAATACATATGCTGCTTAACCCGAACACATAAATTTTTACTGGACTGACCAACGTAAAACGATGGGCAATCCTTACAAGGAATTTTGTAAATGATGTTGTTATTTGTTACGGGACTATTCTAAATTACCATATCTATAATGGTATTGTTTAAAAAAATTGAAATTTTAATATTAAGATGGTGGCCAGAATAAAAATGTACATATGTTAAATTATTTGTGGGTTTTCTATAAATACTGAATTTGCATTAGAAAGATTCTCTATGTATTACTACATCTAGGAAAGGGATGACACTGTATTGTTTCTTTTCAATTTTCAAACAGTTGAATTTTAGGGATGGCACTAAATTATTCAATTTAGACAACAATGTCATCCCTTTCCTAGATGTATTAATACATAGAGAATCTTTCCAATGCAAATTCAGTATTTATAGAAAACCCACAAATAAATTAACATATGTACATTTTTTATTCTGGCCACCATTCTTAATATTAAAATTCAATTTTTTTTTCTATGTTCCTACGCGCTTTGCGTATCACGAGTCACAATACCTGGACCAAGAAATAGAATACTTAAAAAAGATAGGAAACGATCTCTGCTACCACCTCATTTAATTGATTTATGTTATCAAAAAGCTCATAAAAAGTTTTACAATGTTGCTATTAATGAAAAAGAAATCCCTAAAATGTACTTAGCTTACCTTATTTTCGTGGAGATTTGAAACCATAAAATCAATATTTAAATCATTTTAATGTTAATGTAGTGTTCTCTTATAACAATACCCATTAAAGATATGCTAATTAAGAATAGTCCCTTAACAAATAACAACATCATTTACAAAATTCCTTGTAAGGATTGCCCATCGTTTTACGTTGGTCAGTCTATTAAAAATTTATGTGTTCGGGTTAAGCAGCATATGTATTCAGTTAGAACAGCCCAGACTTCAAATGCACTGTTTATCCATCTGAGTGAAAAATCTCATTGTATTAATTGGGGTGATACCTCGGTAATTGCTAGATCTAATGATTAAGTTTCAAGAAATTTACTGGAATCGGCTATTATACAAATCACTAATAAAAACAACCACCTAAATCTTAGTCTGGGAATGTACCATTTGGACCCATATATTTGTAAGATGTTTATGAAGGACCTCCAAATAAATGAACAACTAATAAATTAGTCCCACATGTATATAGTTAGAATTCTCTCTCTCTCTCTCTCTCTCTCTCTCTCTCTCTCTCTCTCTCTCTCTCTCTCTCTGGTCGATATTTTCGTCCCTCTTTCTCTTGCTCGATATATATATATATATATATATATATATATATATATATATATATATATATATATATATATATACTATATATTATATTATATTTATATTTTCTTTCGTCTTTTCATTAATAATAATTTTGTTGGGAAATTTGTGTAAAAATTCATGATATTAAATTGTATATGCTCCCGTGTTGTTTTCAAAATGTACTGTTTTTCTGGAAGAATCACTTGTTTACCGCGGGTATCCTTCTAGGTGTGGCTAGCCTATGACTCCTCCTCCTCTCTGTAGAGTGAAAATCGCCCTTATGGCTAATTTGGCAGTGTCAGTTTTGTATGTTAAGCCTTCTTTGACTATAGTGTTCTTTGTAAAATCAGTATGCCTCAGTAAAGGGTCCGAATAGGACCGAAAAGTACTCGGCCAACTCGTTTTTTTCATTTTTTTCCTTCGTGGCAAAAAAACCTTTATTTTTGTATATAAGCATCTCAAGTTTATCTACTTCGTGATTCCAAAGTTATTCATATATAATTATATACTATATATATATATATATTATAAGTATATCATATAAGTATATCATAGTATATTATGTAATATATATATATATAATATATATATATATATAATAGATATATCTATATAATATACTATATATCAGATCTAATATATAATATATAAATTATAATATATATCTATTATATATATATAATATTATATATTAATATATATATAATAATATAATATATATAATTATTTATATGTATATATATAATATATTATATTATATATATATATATATCTAATATATAATTAATAATGTATATAGATTCTATATATATATATATAATTTTTTTATAAATTCTAATATATATATGTAAAAAATAATAATATATAATATACTATATATAATATATATGTATATATATATATTATAAATATATATATATAATTATATAATATATATATTATATATATATAATATATATATATTATATATATTAATATAATATATATATAATATATATAATATATAATATATCCTATATATTATATATATAAGTATACATTTATAATATATATATATATATTATATATTTAATATTATAATATATATATAAATTTTATATATCATATATATAGGATATTTTTGGGGATGGGTAAATTTATTAGAATGAAAATGTGAACTATATATATAACGGGTATGTGAACAGTATAGAGAAATTATCTCCAATGAAATATAGCGTATTTCTTGTATTTCTTAGCACGTTTTAATTTACGTTAAAAGTTAGGAATATAAATGTTCACAACTTATGCACGAGGGGATTAGTGTTGCACGCGACCCGAGTAAGCTTGAGGTCGGATCACGCCTTTTTACCTTTTTTTCAGGATATATTTCCTTCCATTTCTCCTCTTATTGCGAATCCTTTCTTGTGCCGTATTGTGTGCGCCTCAATCTTTCGTCCTCCTAGGGATTCCAATCTTAGGTTTTTTGGGAGACGTAATCTGCCCTAAGCCATCGAATGGTTCATTTTTTTTTCTTTTGGTTTTCTATCAGACTGAACGCATCCAATTTTCCCATCCAGGGAGCATTGAAAATTTCTTCTTCTTCTTCTTCTTCTTCTTCTTCTTCTTCTTCTTCTTCTTCTTCTTCTTATAATATTAATAATAATAATAATAATAATAATAATAATAATAAGAAAATAGAAAATAATATAATAATAATAATAATAATAATAATATAATAATAATAATAATAATAATAATAATAATAATAATAATCAAGCTGTATGGTAAGAGCATCAAGGAAATAGATACCCTAATCCAGACTGTAAGGATTGTATCTGGGGACATCAGAATGGAGTTTGGAATAGAAAAATGCGCCTTAGTCAACATACAAAAAGGCAAAGTAACGAGAACTGAAGGGATAAAGCTACCAGATGGGAGCAACATCAAACACATAGATGAGACAGGATACAAATACCTGGGAATAATGGAAGGAGGAGATATAAAACACCAAGAGATGAAGGACACGATCAGGAAAGAATATATGCAGAGACTCAAGGCGATACTCAAGTCAAAACTCAATGCCGGAAATATGATAAAAGCCATAAACACATGGGCAGCGCCAGTAATCAGATACAGCGCAGGAATAGTGGAATGGATGCACGAAGGCAGAACTCCGCAGCATAGATCAGAAAACCAGGAAACATATGACAATACACAAAGCACTACACCCAAGAGCAAATACGGACAGACTATACATAACACGAAAGTAAGGAGGGAGAGGACTACTAAGTATAGAGGACTGCGTCAACATTGAGAACAGAGCACTGGGGCAATATCTGAAAACCAGTGAAGACCGAGTGGTGCTAAAGGGACGTGCATGGGAAGAAGGTCTAATAAAAGTAGACGACGACCCAGAAATATACAGAGAC
>NC_061089.1:85684639-85687380 GCF_015104395.2 Macrobrachium nipponense
AAGGAATTTGTTGTCTGTTTTCCCATTTCAACTTTTTTAAATTTGATGCTGGGATAATAAGTGGGGTAATTTTAATTAATTCCTCTCAAACTTTTAATGAATTCCTCTCAAAATTAAACGACATTAGTGCCCAGCATCAAATTTAAAGTTGAATGTGAAACAGACAACAAATTCCATTTTCCTTGATGTTTTAATAATCAGAGACACGACAGAATACAAATTTATATATACAGAAAACCAACGTTCTCACTTTCATATATTCACTACTTTAGCTATCACGACATTACTATCAAGATAGGTGTAGCTAGTAACCTATTCTTAAGAGCCTTACGAATTTGTTCCCCAGATTTCCTGGAAAAATAATTTGAACTAATTCGCAAGAAACAACTTTCGTCTTTAAAGTATCCTGACCATATAATTGAGAAAGCAATCAAAAAGCAAACGTAATTTCTACCGACCCCCTAAAGACAAGACCAGAGAAACACCCAACAATAAATAAAAATTCCTCATCTGGAGACGATTAAGAGAGTAACCCACACCCTGGGAATCCAACCCTTTTGCATTTACCTACCCAAATACCTTAGCCAAATCCCTGATTAACGTCCAACAAACGACATCTCCTAAAGACTGGGGTATATGAGATCCCATGCAAGGACTGTGACCAATCTTACATCGGATTTACAGGTAAATCACTCCAGAGATTAATACAACACAAACGGTCAGTTAGGTATGGACAACAGAACTCGGCTATTTTTCAACCATATAAATGAACATAACCATAGAATAAACTGGAATAGTCACGTGTAATTTATAGCAGCAACTGCCGGTACAAGAGTCAAATGATGGAATCGGCCTTAATAAAAGAGAAGCAGGTATGAACATCTCAAAAGGGGCGTGGATCTCAGATGTCGTCGACGAAGTGTTCATTCAACCAACGCTTAAGAAGATTAAAGGAAGATTATCAGCGGGGGTGACCTAAATGGCTTACTTGTGGACGGATCTCTTGGTATAAATACCACCTTTTCTGTAAACTTTTCTCATCTATACCTGAAGAGAGAGACAGCAGTCTCTGAAATATAGTACTTTTCTCTCTACATTTTGGTGTTTTTATGGGGCTACCTAGATATGATATATATATATTATATATATATATATATATATATATAATATAATATTAAACTATATATATATATATATATATATATCCTACTCTATATATATATACATAACACACACACACAACACACATACAACATGCTCTAAAATGGATGACCTCGACGAGGTGAACCTTTTCCAGTTGAAATAAAACCATTACTAATGCAACCCCCCCCCCCCCCCCCCCCCCCCCCCCCCCCCCCCTCTCTCTCTCTCTCTCGCTCTCTCTCTCTCTCTCTCTCTCTCTCTTGCAATAAAATGGCCACAATACCAATCCTACCATTTCACTCTGTTAATGGCTGCATCAAAAACTTAAAAACTTTAAGCACCGGTAATGCACTATTGGGTTTTTTATAATAATCTCTAGTTTTACATATTTCTCAATATTGCTATATATGAATTTCCATTTCAGCCTTCATTAACCGTTGAGATACATTTCCAGCGTCATAATTTCACTAGAAAAATAACTTTTGGGAGCTGTTGATTAGTTAGTGACGTCATCCATTGAGTGCATTTTGTTTTTGAAGTTGAGATAATTCGGGGAAATATACAAAACTTAATTCATTTCTGCTTTGTAAGTTGCGTTGAAGTAAGTATACGAATGTAAAGCAGACTGTAAAGTGAATTTCCACTATCATACTTATAATCAGAAACTGAAGTTTAATCAGCGATGTATATCTACTTGAGAGGAATTTGTTTTAATTCTTAAATAGTTAACAAAAGTATATTTAATTTATTGTCTTATAAACCACGTTGGAATCGATCGACGCGTGCAAATGAATTATAAAGTGAATTTCTAGAATTATGCAAAGTAGAAAGTCATAAATAAATTATGAATACAAATATATACATATAATTATGCTTTTTTTTTTTTGGAAAAAACGTACTTCTTGATCTTCTTAATATGTATCAGTATGAATAATCCTAAATTATCAAGTGTTAATAACTCTTAGCCTCTATAAAACCCTGTGTTTTTGGAAGCCTTAACTCGGGCAAATACTCTTCTTTTCGAGTTAGCAGTGACATGATTAAGAAAAACAAAATGACTGATTATGCCGTTTTTGCAATTAGAGCGTAGGAATGTGGAATAGTGTCTCCTAACGAAGAAGCGAAGTGGAAATTTGTGAATTCGTGGGTGGTTTCCTTGAGTGTGATGGTGATTTCTGTTGATCAGTGAATAATGATAAAGTTTTCGTTGGTCATATAGTAATTCTCTCTCTCTCTCTCTCTCTCTCTCTCTCTCTCTCTCTCTCTCTCGTTGTGGGTACACACACATATATATATGTAACTATACTATACGTAATGTATGATGCTATAATGTATTTTATATGTATATATATATATATATTATATATATATATATATATATATATATATATATATATATATATATATATAGTATAAGATAGATAGATATAGATATAGATATAGATATAGTATATATATATATATATATATATATATATATATATATATATATATATATATATATGTGTGTGTGTGTGTGTGTGTGTGTGTGTGTGTGTGTGTAATAGTTACATTATAATATACAGATAAATTCCATATCTGTAAATAAACCACGACCT
>NC_061089.1:85687880-85712880 GCF_015104395.2 Macrobrachium nipponense
CTCTTTCATCTCTTGTGAGAAATATATTTTTCTAATTTTTTTCTGTATTTGGTTTCATATCGGACAATCCCTCGGGATTTTCAGCTAATACAAATATAGTATATTTATGCAAAAGAGATTCTTGTACCTATTGTTGATGTTACAAATGCGTACGAGAGAGAGAGAGAGAGAGAGAGAGAGAGAGAGAGAGAGAGAGAGGAGAGAGCTAAAATATTAAGTAATTTATGTGCCTTAGAGGGATATAATGAATGTAAAGCAAAACAGAGAGAGTGAAACAAAGAGAGTGATACAGAGAGAGTGAAACAGAGAGTGAAACAGTGAGAATCATATGCCAATAATGATCTAAAATAAAGAATTCATGTGTTTGGGGGATGCTACAAAATGTGTGCATGAGGAGAGAGAGAGAGAGAGAGAGAGAGAGAGAGAGAGAGAGAGAGAGAGAGAAAGTGTCAGTCTACCACACCAAACATTTTCCCTAATTAGCTGAAACCTTGTAATCTCTCCACCCGTACTTGTCACATATTACTAGTATAACAATTTTCAAACACTTTCGATGTATTCAGAGCAAATATATTGAATTTTAAAGTATCGACGACATCAAAATTTTATTTAACAAAATGTTAATTTTGGCATCTGAAGCGTTGAGTGTATAATAGTTAAATTAGTTCCTGTAGGAATTTTCTTAATTAGCCAAAATGCCAATTTTAACGGCCATTCGTACCAATAACGAATTGCATAGATAAAGATCTTGAATTTAAACAAGTAAAAATCTAGTCAGTGGCCTTTATGAGCTTTTGTCCCATTTGAATAGGGTTCATCTTGTGAATAATAATAATAATAATAATAATAATAATAATAATAATAATAATAATAATAATAATAATAATAATAATAATGATAATGATAATAATAATAATAATAATAGAAAACGATCAGACAAAGATCCTCTGTCACTATGGTATCAGAGCAGATAGGGTGATATGTGCAAATAGACTAGACGTGACGTTGATTGACAATCAAGAAGAAAGTATCACTCATTGATGTCGCAGTACCATGGGACACCAGAGTTGAAGAGAAAGAAAAAGAAAAAATGGATAAGTATCAAGACCTGGAAATAGAAATAAGAAGGATATGGGATATGCCAGTGGAAATCGTACCCATAATCATAGGAACACTAGGCACGATCCCAAGATCTCTGAAAAGGAATCTGAAAAAACTAGAGCCTAAAGTAGCTCCAGGACACATGCAGAAGAGTGTGATCCTAGAAACGGCGCACATAGAAAGAAAAGTGATGGACTCCTAAGGAGGCAGGATCCAACCCGGAACCTCACACAATAAATACCACCCAGTCGAATTGGAGGACTGTGCTAGACACCCGGCACCCCCCCCCCCCCCAAAAAAAAAAAAAAAATAATAATACCTCAATTTTTCTTTACATTAACCCATATGTGCATCAACAAGACATCATAGAAAACGGTAACTAGGTTTTCCTTTATTGTGGAATTTTCCGTGGAAGTCCTTCCCCCCATCCACAAAGGCACCTCCTCCCCCCAAACCTCCCACCCACCCAAAATCGCGTCCTTTGACACGCCCGGCCTTAATTGGGCCGAAATTCAGGGTAACGAAATTTTATCCTGACCCTGAAAGCCTACGTATGTGTGACTGGCGATGCACGACACGTAAAAGCAATTTAGGGCGAAACAAGTTTTTCTCCCTTTTAAATGGAGCGTTTGAACGGTAGTTTTAATTGTTTTAAATTTTTTAAAGTAGTTTTTATATATTATTGCAGTTCTATTTTGTCACCCTCAATTTATTTTTAATTTCAAGCGGTTTTTTTTATCTAATTTGAATGCAGTTTAATCGTGTAATCTTGAAACAAGTTTGCTTACAGTTTGTGATCTTGTTAATCCCAATTTTTCATTTGAAACGGTTTTTTTAATGCAGTTTAATCATGTAATCTTGAAACAAGTTTCCTTGCAGTTTGTGATAATGCTAATCCCAATTTTTAATATTTCAAGCGTTTCTTTTTTAAACTGAATGCAGTTTCCTTGCAGTTTGATATTGTTACTCCCAATTTATTTCTAATTTCAAGCGGTTTTTATTAATCTGAATGCAGCTTATTCGTGTAATCTCGAAACACGTTTCCTTGCTGTTTGGTCTTGTTAATCCCAAATTATTTTTAAATTTCAAACTTTTTTAAAAATTAAAATGCAGTTTAATCATGTAATCTTGAAA
This sequence comes from Macrobrachium nipponense, assembly GCF_015104395.2. NCBI lineage: Eukaryota > Metazoa > Arthropoda > Malacostraca > Decapoda > Palaemonidae > Macrobrachium > Macrobrachium nipponense. The sequence goes on from NC_061089.1 coordinate 85,690,116, forward strand.
CAAGTTTGCTTGCAGTTTGTGGTCATGTTAATCCCAATTTTTTAAATTTCAAGTTTTTTTTTTTTTTTAATTTGAATGCAGTTTTCTTGCAGTTTGATATTGTTACCCCCAATTTATTTGGAATTGCAGGCGGTTTTTTTTACTTGAATTCAGTTTACGGTTTTTTTTCAACTTTGAATGCAGTTTATTCATGGAATCTCGAAACTAGTTTACTTGCAGTTTGTGATCTTGTTAATCCCAATATATTTTTAATTTCTAGCGGTTTTTTAAAATTTTAATGTATTTTAATCATGTAATCTTGAAACAAGTTTCCCGTTGTAAATTGATATTCTGGTTCCATCACTTTTTATTTCAAGTGCTTTTTTTTTCTAATGTGATTGCAGTTTAATTCTGGACTACTGCGACAAGTTTTTCGTTTGAAACTGAGCGGTTTTACGCTACTTGACTTTTTTTTTCTTTCTACACGTCTTCTATCCACCCTCATATCTTAAAAGCTACAGAGGCTAGAGGGCTGCAAATTGTTATGTTGATCATCTACCCACCAATCATCAAATAGACCAAAATACAGCAATCTAGCCTCTGTAAGTTTTATTTTATTTAAGGTCCAAGTTAGCCATAATCGTGCGTCTGGCAATTATATAGGTGAGGGCACCACTAGGCCGTGGGTTAAAGTTTCATGGGCCGTGTCTCATACTGCATTATACTGAAACCATCGAAAGATAGATCTATTTTCTGTGTCCTTGATTATACGATGTACAGAAAACTTGTTTTAGTATAATCGCAAGTTTGTTCTTGTGCTCCAGACACAAGTTAATCAGGTGTGTTTGCTAAATCAGATGATAGAATGGTCATTCTTAAGCATGGTAAACTTCATTCCAAATTAAACAGACCAGAAGCAATACGTAAGGCCTATGGGGGAGGGGGGGGGGGCGAGGGGTACAGTAAACAACAAATCAAGTTCATTGAACTTAAACTTGCACTTGTGAGCTCAGGCAAACATTGAACATCGGGACTTTGCCAAAGTTTTAATTAGATTTTCGGTGGAGTTCCGTCAGCAAAGGCATTGTATGTTTTGGGGGAAGTAAATTGTAAATTGTGGTACTGACGTAAAAAGTTTTTGTTATAATCTAAGTTACATAATGAAAAAAATCATGATGCAAATATTCAAAGTTTTTTTTATTTTACACACTTTATCCCTCTAAGAATGCTAGGAAGTTATGTGCCTCTCTCTGTCTCTCTCTCTGTCTCTCTGTCTCTATGTTGTATCCTATACCTTCCAGTATCATAACCTCGTGGAAGAGAGAGCTCCTTTGCTACCAGATCCCATGAATCATTTTTAAGGTATCAAGACGCTTTCCATCAGAGACTTGAGGGCGGGACATTTGCTGATCTAAGATAACTTTTCTCTCTAATCCAGTAGGTGTCCCTGGCTTGGCTCCCGGGTTATAAAAGGCAGAAATCAGTGTTTTAATTTAGTTAGAGTTTTTGTAAGGTTTTGCTGAGTGGAGCATGAAACTAGTTGAAAACTGGATGCAACCCTCTTAGGGGAAGGTGACCAGGTGAATCTGTCGGGCTGTTCTTTAATCTATCTATCTACATCTATCTATCTATATCTATCTATCTAATGAAACCTAGTAAAGTTGGATAATGGCACAAGTGAGATAAAAAAATGTCAAGTTCGGTTTCTTCACATCAGGATGGTGGAAAGGTGAGTTAAAATTAGAGGGTGAAGAGAGAATGAATTGTGGATGAGAATTTACAAATTGATCGCAGACTTTTAAAAGCGTTATATATATATATATATATATATATATATATATATATATATATATATATATATATATATATATATATATATATATATATATATGTATCCTTTCTAAGTCGTCAGAGAAAATAACAAACATTATTAAACATTTAAATGACCTATTGAAAACTTTCCTTACTTCAGGTCCAGTTTTATTCATGAGTACGAAATAAGAATAACGTACAAAAAGGGTTTTAACTGATGACTGGGAAAACTTGCATTCCAGTGTTTTTCCAGACCTTCCCCCCTCCCTCAAAGAGGAAAAGTTTTTGGGTAAACAAAAGTTTTCCTACAGTAATCATTTCGTTTTTGGCTTCGTAGGGGACTAGTGCCATAAGTAGGGATTACCTACATTTTTTTTTTTTTTTGCAGCGTTCCTTCGGCTCTTACCTGCAATCTCTGAACCTCCTTTCATTCTTTCTCTTCCACCTTACTTTCCTCAAACTCTCCTAACAATTATTTCATAGTGTAACTGCGAAGTTCACACCTGTTACAGCTTTGAAACCTTTTACTGTCAATTTCCGTTTCAGGGCCGAATCACCTCATAGGTCCCAGTGCTCGGCCCTTGGCCTAAATTCACTTAATTTCCTTCCCTTTTTTTGGTAATTAATATAAAAATTCTGCTGTAGTGAACTTTTCACCTCCTGTGGGTAGTATTAAATCAGACCTGCTATGGATAAAGAAGAAATGGAAATAGATAAGAGGTCCTCCTCCTCCTCTTTCTTAATAACAGACCTTCCTTTTGAATGGCAAAATGAACAGCAAAACTCTCTCTCTCTCTCTCTCTCTCTCTCTCACACACACACACACACACACACACACACACACACACACACACACACACACACACTGAGGGACCTGGGGCAACCCGAACGAGCTGTAAGGTCTCCTCTCTCTCTCTCTCTCGTTTCAGAAAAGTCCAACGTCTGAAAGACGTGGTAAGATTGTGTCTTCACTTCTTCAGGCTATTCATTACATCCTCATTTTGAGATAAGGTTCAAATTTTAGAAGCTTGAAATTGGCCCCCGAGGAAAAACTTTGGAGGGGAAATTACCGCTTTAGATAAGGAGCCATGGAGGCAATGAATCTTATTCAGAGAGAGAGAGAGAGAGAGAGAGAGAGAGAGAGAGAGAGAGAGAGAGAGAGAGAGAGAGAGATGGTTGGTGGGGGAGGCAGTGAGGGAGTTTGATGGTGCTTAATGAATTTCACTTATTTCTGCTAGGCTTGTATCCGTCAGTGATGTGATGTAGAGAGAGAGAGAGAGAGAGAGAGAGAGAGAGAGTTAGTTTGAAATTTCACTTATTTCTGCTAGGCGTGCATATTTCTGTAATACAGAGATCGAAAATGAGTGGTTGGTATATTATTCATAGGTATTTCTGCATTATGCCTTAAAGACAATTTATTTACACAGTTTCTAAGATAAACTAACGTTATTTCTCACTGGTATTTTGCGTGATTTTAATTTTGACCATAGTCAAAACCACAAAAGATTCTAGGTTGAAAGATATTCTTATGATTCCTTCATCAAGGTGTTGGATATTTGAATTCTCATAGAGATTTCGGGATATTTCGTGTACTCCGTATATATCACTGCAACAGATCTTTGTCTTTTATCAATATTTGGTAGAATAGAGATTTAGATTAAATGTTTAACAATTTCAAATAGTTAACAAATAAAAATAAAAGTTGACTCGAAATCAGCCAAAATCAGCATTTCATTAATTTTTGTGGGAACAGAGATTACGATAATTGACATCAAATTTTAAAATAACTAAACAATTAAAATATTTTAATGGTAATTAATAAAAACAGATTTACCCCCATTTCATTTATTTTTTGTAGGAACAGACAGTATGATAATTGGCTTCAAAATCTAAATTAGCTAAAGAATTAAAGTAATATTTTACTGTTTCAAAACTTAACATAGCTAAAGAAATTTAAATATTTTACTGGAAATTAAGGAAAAAATTGCTACTTCTACTTTTAATTTTTTTGTATGAACAGAGATTATGATGGATGGCTTCAAAATCTAATATTACTACAAAATTTAAATATTCTAAAAAAAATTGAATAATGATTGTCTATAAAATTTGAAATTGCTAAACAAATTAAAATCTACTGGAAATCAAGGAAAAAAATGAATTTGGCCACCACTTCTCGTTTTTAGGAGTGCACGTGTGGCCTAATCCTTCCTGGAGGACTTGAGTATGATAAATCTCCTTTCTCTGAATCGGGTTGAAAACTTCCAAAGAGACAGTGGATGTCATTTGAATAAGAGGTGAGAGCGTTTGATATCAGAAAGTATTCCTGGGAGTGACGACGCGTGAATGTGTTGGTGGAATCTTTTAATGGAAGGAATAAGATTCTCTCTCTCTCTCTCTCTCTCTCTCTCTCTCTCTCTCTCTCTCTCTCTCTCTCTCTCTTAAACTCTAGGAAATACAATATATATTTTTTGTATTTCCATATTTTATGTTTTTAGGACAAAACTATTAGGTCTATCTATTAGGTATATCTATCTATTGGGATATATAGACCTAATTTGTACATTCGTAGGCTGTTAATCGGATTTCTTACACAAAGCTTTCTTTTATCAACTTGAGGACTTTATACTTTTCCTAACAACATGTTACTGAAGTAAACTTTATTTTTTAGCAATATTCCAGTGAAATTACTTTCACTAATGCGTATCCTACATTCGTGTACACAGTATAGATTATAAAGTACAATAATCAAGTGATTCTGCAGTTTTTGTATCTTTCATTCAGATATTTTCAAAGTAAGAAGAAACATTTTTTTTCTGGCAGTCCGAAAAATAACACTTCATTCTTAGCAATAAATCAAACAATATACCAAACATGACGGAAAAATATTTCAGAAAATTGAAACGACACGAAAGCCATCTCTCTTCGTTTTCAGCTGACATCAATATGCATATGAAACCTGCTACGTTATATATACTGCAATTGTTTTAATCTGTTTTTTTAACGCTTTTTATTTTCATGCGTTGCAGATTTCAGGCTTCCGATGAATATATGCTAGGGAGGAATGTTGAAAAGTTTTGTTCGTAATTTCTCTGCGTTGGTTTTGTGAAAGAGGGTTATAATAGTTTATAGGTTTCTGCTGGGAAAATTACTACATTTTGCAAGAGCCTCAGTGGCGTGGTCGGTATGGTGTTAGCGTACCACCTCGGTGGCCGCGAGTTTGACTCTCGGGCATTCCATTGAGGTGTGAGAGATGTGTATTACTTGTAATAGAAGTTCACTCTCGACGTGGTTCGGAAGTCACGTAAAGCCGTTGGTCCCGTTGCTTGAATAACCACTGATTCTATGAAACTTAGAAACAATATATAAACAAAACCAAACTACTATATTTTGCCGGTAGCCCACACGAAATTCAAGTAAATTTATATTCTCAAAGTTAGTTTTAGACCTTGCAGGCCATCTTTCACCATCAGCAAGGCACAGAGAGAGACTTGAATAGATTTACTCTCAACCAGGAAGCAAATAGAATTTTTGCTATTAGTCTGTTACATATTCATTACATTTACAGATAATCACACAGAATTCAAGTAAATTTATATTCTCAAAGTTAATTCATGTTTCGACATCCGTATGTCACTATAAGCCAGAGATAGAATAAAAGACTTAAATAGGTTTCTCTCGACTAAGTGGTAACAAAGTTTTTGCTATTTATATGCTATATATTCACTATACTTCATTTGCGCTCATATGGTGTTATTCAGAATGGTTAAACCTTTGGGAAAATAAAAACACTATTTTGCTATACCGATTTCCAGTGTTGACAGTTAATATCCTGAAGATTAGCTTGCCATATACCATATTATTGTTATATACACCATATTTATTTGTTTATTTAATGTATCAACTTGCAACGGTACCACCTAGAACCATTTTCTCAAAATGAACTCATTTACCATATTCTAATATTCACCAATGTCTATTTGCTATATCAATTACAAATGTTATCAGTTAACAAGGGAAGCATTTTTTTCAAATGCACTAGTCATATATCATGTTCCTCTCATACTCGGTCATAAAATGTGCAACATTGCATGCAACTTAATTACATGAAGCCATCTCACCTTGAAGTCTTATGTACTTCCTCTTTGACCAAGAGCCTTTCTCAAACTAAAGTCGACGAGTTTCTTGACAAAAGGAGCAAATACCTTTTTTTTCTGGAAGAGTAATTACAGGCCTTAATTGGTTGCTAATGTTCTCGTAATTAACGTGAAATACCAAAATGTTTTTTTCATAGATAAAGGAAATTTTTTTTATACCATTCGAGCATGAAATTTATTAATTAAAAATTTACTGATACGTCTAATTAATTATCAAATTATTTTTCGTAAAGGAATCGTGGGCCGGGAATTTATTTTGTTCAAAAGACAGAAATAAAAGATTAATTTTAATGTAAATAATTCCTTAGCCGGAGAATTTAAAATTTGTTATTCTAAAATTACAAATGTTTTTAGAGGGTGCTACTCTGTAATCGTTTTAGTTATATCTGCAACGTGTGATTGCTTTTTATCTCATTGAAAAGGTGTAAGGATTTTATTATTATTATTATTATTATTATTATTATTATTATTATTATTATTATTATTATTATTATTATTATTACAAGATGAAACCTATTCCTATTGCACAAACCTATAGGGGCCGTAGACTTGAAATTCAAGCCTTTAAAGAATATGGTCGCTACATTGACCTACTGGAATAATATGAACAGAAATAATTTTGAAGTATAGAAAATATCGGGCAATTTTGAGTTTGAATCAGCATAGAAATACAAAGATAGATGCTTAAAGATATGCAAGGCAATCCAAAAATGTAACTGCGTTGTTAAGTATAGGGTCTAATTTCAAGATACTATGTACTCTCACACAAAAGGATAATCTGAGCATCATTATCTACCGCTTTTATTCGACTTACAAGACATCAAAGATGTTCTGTAAAACTATTTAATAACAAGGGTAAACATAATAAACATATGAGTAGAAAAATATCGGAAAAAACAGGTAAAAATATATGTAAAGTGACAAATGAGGAATTTAATCAGTGAACATTAATGCTGAGAAAGGTAGCAGCATTGCCATTAGGTTAGAGAGAATCACGTGTAACATCTCAAATGCAAATGATTTAAAAGCAACTGGTAGAAATAGTGACACAAGTAAAGAGTTTTAACTTCCATAACAGTAATACTAGGAAAGGTAACATAACACAGTAAGCATAGAGAGAAGCATTTGCGATTTCTCAAATGCAAATTAGTCTCACTGGGTGAGGTGTACTCGACCATTACACGTTCAACGTTATTACATCCATTCCTTTAAAACGAACAAGATCATTACACGGTCCAGTTAGCCACACAACCGTTTAATCCTTATGACTACAGAAACGCTACTTTAGCTAAAAAAAAAAAAAAAAAAAATTCAGTACCCTAGTGGAAAAAATCTGAGGCAGTCTAATTACGTTTAAGTAGGTTAAAGAGAGAGAGAGAGAGAGAGAGAGAGAGAGAAAGAGAAGAGAGAGAGACAGAGAGAGAGAGAGAGAGAGAGAGAGAGAGAGAGTTTGTAATTGTTTCGTCGTTCATTTGATGAACGCTTAATCCTTTTTGTAATAAATCCGCATTTCTTCTTTCATGGACCCTATTTTCTCTCTCTTCTCTCTCTCTCTCTCTCTCTCTCTCTCTCTCTCTCTTGATGAACACTTAATGTTAATGGAGTCATAATTCTATTTATAATGATTCACATCTCTCTCTCTCTCTCTCTCTCTCTCTCTCTCTCTCTCTCTCTCTCACTCTCTCTTTCTTTTGATGAACACTTAATGCTTAATGGAGTCATAATTCTATTTATAATGATCCACATTTCCTTTCTCTCGCTCTCTCACTCACTCACTCTCTCTGTCGATCACTCTCTCTCTCTCACTCGCTCTCTCTCTCTCTTGAAGAACACTTAATGGAGTCATAATTCTGTTTATAATGATCAACATTTCTCTCTCTCTCTCTCTCTCTCTCTCTCTTTCTCGTTAAGATTCAGAGGGCTACTAAAAGCGAGAGAGAGAGAGAAAAAAAAAAACTTCCTCCAACTTCCTGTTTTCCAGCAGCATTTATGGGAATTACCCCCTGGATGTTGGGACTGGCAAATTCGGGAGCAGCAAAGTCCACAAACAACAAAACTGGGAATCCGGGAACCCATTCTCTGGACTTTGGTAATTTTACGAAAATCAGGAGACGTCGTATTTGCAAATAGACGAGAATTCCTTAACCTTTTATTTAGACGTCCAGGTTATTGGTGTGAAGCTATTAGTGATTTTGAGGGATTTTCAAAAATTTAGTTTTACTTCGTACGGAGTTTTCCCATTGTTAGGTAACACCGTACAAGATAGAAGGGAACGCCATACCAAGATTTTTGAACTACCTGTATTTAACATTTCTGAAAGTATACCGACTTACTAATATATGCAACGTACTAATATATGAGAACAAGTCAGCAAATGAATAATCAAGTTCCCAGGTATCGTTCTTTCCATACATCTACACACGTAGATTGCATCTGAAAAATTAAACATGATACACCTTTTTTTTTACTATGTAATTATTGCTACTTCAGCCTCTCTCATATTCTATTAGCATTCTTCTATTTTGCTAACCACATCAAAGTGGCTGGTTGTTGCAACTGATCACTGGTTAATGTCATGGGCTGATTACTGATAATATGGTTATGGTCGATGAGACTCGAGGAGCTCTTCTCGGAGAAGGCTGCTTCAAAATCAAGGCATTTATCTGTAGGTTTTGAATAGTTCCATAACCTCTGCCGTGCCATTTCAGTGGCATATATTATAAGAAATAATATATGCATTAAGCTCCAAATGTCCTTTAATTAGATATTAAAAGACATTTTTAGCTTAATGCTGGTATATGAATTCACATATATTTATACATGCTATATATAAACACATTACACACACACATATATACACATGCATACATACATAAGTTGTAACTATCTCCTATGAGTTAGTCTAGGAGTAGGAGAGGAGTCATTACACAAATACCCACAGTCACTTTATATCAAACCAGAATATTAAGGAACGTAAATTAAATATAAAAGAAATGCTATATATATATATATATATATATATATATATATATATATATATATATATATATATATATATATATATATATATATATATATATATATATATATATATATATAATTACACAAATAACACAAATTACTAATAAATAACGGCAGTACAAATCATACAAATGAAATAAGAAAAACTTACGAATACTTAACAATTGTAAATAATTACTTCACAAACACTCTTCAAGTATGTAAAACAAACTAAATGTAGTTACCACCACAGATCAGCTGGAGAGGGGTTAAAGGTCCCGTAGTCTGAAAGCCAGTGACATATGCTCTTATAAAGCCAAGGAGGTTAACAGAAAACGAGACTCAGCAAGGAGTCTCGAGACTGAAGGGACAGGTGGTAGCATACTTAATGATTATCGAGTACAGAAACAATTATTCCCCGGACATATGATTAATGCAAATCATAATCTACAAAATATAAACATAATCGAAACATAAGTATACATACATACATACATACATACACATACATACATGCATACAATTTGAATGCCCATATTCTTACCTCCCCCCTCTATACATTCTCATCAATATCAATCAAGTACCTACACAAAAACTACATTTACCCTTTCTTTCGATTTTTACTTAAAACAAAAATATCCCTTCCACTCCTCCCATTCGCGACGTCTCTTGGCAAAGAACTTCCCATCCGTTGTTAGTGTTTCACCTCAGCAGTCCATTACAAAAGTTTTTAGGCCCTTTAATTGTCAACATTGTTTTTCGTTTTTGTCAGAGGCGGTTTGAGCCGAGGGCACACTCACTGCTGCTTTTTCTGTGGAATGGAGGAAAGAAGAGCTGTCAATTCAGTATTTATTCTGAGGCGAAAGAAGGAAGGAAGATGAGAGGAAGATAATTGCGCTTTCTACACGTTCTTCCGAGTTTTTTTTTTGTTTCTTATCTCTAAGGTGCTAAAGTGGTTTCATTAGGAGGTTGCGCGCTCTCTCTCTCTCTCTCTCTCTCTCTCTCTCTCAATGAAAAGGTGTAAATGGTTTCGTTCTCTGTACTCTTTTTTTTTTTTCTTCGTGTTTATCTTTTACTCTTGAGCGTTTCTCCACTTATTCCTTTGTTACTTAAAGTGTACTCATTTTTATTTCTTGTTTTATTCTTTTTTCTTTATAACGGAAGTACATTTTTCAAGGTTTTCTGGCTGTAAATGCATTTCAAAATAATGTTAACAGAGTATTAGGAAAAAGGGATATATATATATATATATATATATATATATATATATATATATATATATATATATATATATATATATATATATATATATATATATATATATTACTGGGTTGTATATTATATATAAAATTCAGTTAATTTATAGGTTTTTCATGTGGTAAAAACTACGACCAGGATTGTTAAATTTACTTTGTTTTAACTTTATCTCATGGGTGTCCGCTCTTCAAAATATTTTGGTATTTTGGTTTGACTAAGTTATTTCCGCCTCTTTCTCTCCATTTTTTTTTAAACTATTTATTTTCAAGAACCAAGAAAAATGACACGAATTAAAAAAAAATATAAAGGATGATACACCAAAACGAGTTTTTCTCAAGTCAGCTTCGTTTCAACCTTGGAGCTTGGGAATCATGTGAAACTTCTGATACTATTTCACTGGAATTTCAAAGCTACATTGCAAAATGAAAAAAAAACATAGTTTTTTTCTTTTTTTCTTTTTCTTTTTGCGTTCGGTGTAACTTAGGAATCATGAGAATACTATTTCACCGGAATATCAAAGCTACATTGTAAAATCACACACACACACACACACACACACACACACACACACACACACATATATATATAATATATATAGTATATATATATATATATATATATAAGATATTATATATATAAATATATATATATATATATATTTATATATATATATATATATGATATATATATATATATTAATATATATACTATATATATATATATATATATATATATATATATATATATATATATATATATATATGATATATATATATATATTTTTTTTTTGCGTTCGGTGTAACAGTCATGTTAAAATCGCTGGCCATTTTGACAGCAGTTTGTGTAAACACGCAATTCTTGCTTTTCAAAAACTCATATTCAAATGCTTGTTTTTAAATCTCGGTTTTTTATTTATCTTTACTTACCAGATTTTGTTGTCATTTCATATTTCCCTCTATTTTGACAATAATCTACTTCATACTACTACCCAAATTAGCTGGATATTCGTACTAATGCTTTACCCGCCATAATCTTTGTATATTACGACCACATCTACATAAGCGTACAGGGTACTAACGCATTTACAGTCTAATCGTAATGATATGCAAATGGGAGAGTATTCCAGTGACACGTACCGAAGAATGGACTTTATGTTTACGAAACCAGAGTTTGCCATCTGCAAGCACTTGGCAGTGAAGTTTATTTTCTCTCTCTCTCTCTCTCTCTCTCTCTTTCAATTAACAGGTGTAAATGGTTTCGCTCTGTGTGCTCTCTTTTTTTTCTTCGTGTTTATCTTTTGCTCTTGAGCGTTTCTTTACTTACTCCCTTGTTACTTTAAGTGTACTTAGCTTTTCATTTTTTGTGTATTTTTTTTTTTTTTTTTTTGCACGGAAGTACTTTTTTGAGGTTTACTGAATGTAAATACATTTCAGAACTGAATGTTACCAGAGTATTAGGAAAAAGGAATATACATACACATATATATATATCATTATCTATATGTATATATTATATATATATATATATATATAGATATATAAATATATATATATATATATATATATATATATATATATATATATATATATTACTGGGTTGTATATTATATATAAAATTCAGTTCATTTATAAGTTTTTCATGTAGTAAAAACTGAGACCATGATTATTAAATTTACTTTGTTCTAACTTTTATCTCATGGGTGTCCGCTCTTCAAAATATATTGGTTTGTCTAAGTTATTTCCGTCTCTTTCTATCCACTTTTTCTTAAAACTATTCATTTTCAAGAACGAGGAAAAATGACACGAATTAAAAACAATTTAAAAGGATGTTACCCCAAAACGAGTTTTTCTCAAGTCAACCTTGAAGCTTAGGAATCATGAGAAACTTCTGATACTTATTCACCGGAATTTTAGGAATCATACAAACTTCTGATACTATTTCACCGGAATTTCAAAGCTACATTGCAAAACCAAAACAAACATATTTTTTTTTTTTTTTTTTGCGTTCGGTATAAGTCATGATGTTGAAATGATTGGCCATTTCGACAACAGTTTGTTAAAACACGCTAGTCTTACTTTTCAAAAGTCTCATATCCAAATTCTTAGTTTTAAATTCTCTGTTTTTCTATTCATCTTTACTTATCAGATTTTGCTGTCATTTTAGATTTCCCTCTATTTTGACAATCTACTTTATACTACCTCCCAAATGAGCTGGATATTCGTACTATTTCTTTACCTGCCATAATCTTTGTATATTACGACCACATCTGCATAAGCGTCCAGGGTACTCTCGCATTTACGGTCTAATCGTAATGATATGCAAAGAGGCGAGTATTCCAGTGATACGTACCGAAGAATAGACTTGATGTTTACGAAACCAGAGTTTGCCATCTGCAAGCACTTGGTAGTGAAGTTTATATTTCTCTCTCTCTCTCTCTCTCTCTCTCTCTCTCTCTCTCTCTCTCGCTCTCTCTCTCTCTCTCTCCTTCCCCAGCTGAATACAACTCGATTGTCGTTTTCTAATATCAGGTTTCATACTACTCTGATATTCAGGGGTTTTATCTTTCCTAAAACTTAAATGTTTAGTAGTTTGCCTGGTGGGAGTTGTGGAACCTTCTGATCTCCAAATGTTTTAAGAGACGACCACATCCATTCTTGCCGTCTACTGCTGACGTCTCCTGAATTTCAAGTGTATCGGTGCTATTTTCTCCGTTCTCTGCATCTTTTCCCCTTTTTCTGTCTGGGTTGATGATTCTGACAGGTTTCCCTGCACCTGGCACGGTCAAAATCATCGTCCTCTGACAGTTGTTTCAATTTTATTTTTATTCGCTCATATTTGTAGGTATTTATCACGTTTTCCTGTAGCCTCTCTTTCTCCCCAGGTTGATTTTTCTTTTGAGCCATCTTTGGTCTTTAGATATATGTTTAAATGTTCCTTTAGTCTTTTGTATAAAAAAAGACAAAAGAGGCCATGGCGTACATAATACACATTCCAAAAGACGATAATAAGCGTGCGAGTGAAGTAAGTCACTTAAAAAAGTTGTACTTTAATTAAAAGATCAATATAAAGAGTAATGATAGCATTTACCAAACGAATAATGATAGCATTTACAAATGAGATAGTCTTGGACTCGCTAGAATCCATAATTATATGCAACCTAATAATGCAATGCATGAACAGCTATGCTTTACAAGGTAGTGAATTTTTTTAATAATCTGTTGATTACTGTTAATAAGAGTTTTTTGGGCTGGAGGTTGAGGGAAAGAATGAAAATTGAGACGACGCCAGTAAGATTCAGCTGATAAGTTAAGTCTTTGGACCGTAAATATCTATAATTATATGCAGCTATATTTTCTAAGCATCTTTATTTTCCAAGCAACTATGCAACTATATTTTCTTTGCAACTATATCTTTTCTAGCAACTATATTTTCTAAGCAATTATGTCTTTCTAAGGAAATATATGTTTCTATATGTTTTAAGCTAATGATATTTTCTGAGCAACTATATTTTCTAAGCAACTATATTTTCTCAGCAAATTTAATCGTCTAAGCAACTACTATATTAGCAGCTCATATTTTCTAAGCAACTTTTTATCTTTTAAGCAACTTAATTTTCTAAGCAAGTATTTTTTTCTAAGTAACTATATTTTCTAAGCTACTAATAATTTTTCAGTCTCTCGACTCTTGTCCATAAGAGTCTGTCCATAAAGAGTTTGCAATCGAAGCTTTAAGGAGAAAAACGTCGAATTTTACTGGCGGCGCCACCATTTTCAGAAATAACCCTCTTGGACACGAGAGACCGCCCACCCGCTCTCTCTCTCTCTCTCTCTCTCTTCTCTCTCTCTCTCTCTCTCTCTCTCTCTCGCTTCCAAAATTACCGAGACGTTCATTCATCCCGCCGAAAATGAAGGCTTATTCATCATCCTCAAAGACTAATGTGTACCATCCGGAATGATATATTCTGCCTTGAGAGATGGGATGGCGCCATCTCAGCCCAAGGCTGTTCTTGTTCTGCTCGCGATGGAATTCGTTTATATATAATTCCCTTTTATTTATTTATTTATCTATTTATTTATTTATTTATTTATTTATTTATTTGTTTGTTTATTTATTTATTCACTTAATTTGACTAATTTTTTTTAATCTAATTAATTTATTCATCTGAATTCGTAGATAGAATTCCTTCAAGCGAAAGCCTTTATAGAAAACGGCAGACCTTCCCGGCCCCGTTTTCGTTCGCCGTAAACATAACCCCTCCCCCCACCCCCCCTTTTTTTTTCTTTTTTTTTTTGGTGTGGGGTTGGTGGGGGGCAAAGTGTCAAATATGTATTTTTCCAATTTTATTGAGTCTCTCTCACCAAACATTTTCAACATCCAGGATGTATGGTGGCAGAGAGACAGAAATCAGTCTTCTCTCACCATCCAGGATGTATGGTGGCAAAGAGACAGAAGTCAGTCTTTCTCACCATCCAGGATGTATGGTGACAGAGACAGAGGATAGTCTCTCTCACCATCCAGGATGTATGGTAACAGAGACAGAAGTCACTCTTTCACCATCCAGGATGTATGGTGACCGAGACAGAAGTCAGTCTCTCTATCCATCCAGAATGTATGGTGAATTCAGAATGTATGGTGAGAGAGAGACACTTGTTACTTGCCTATGAACAGATCAATGACAAATCACCGTCGATGAAGATAATTCAAATAATAATAAATTACGTATTCAAAACTGCCAAAAATTGGACGACATCAACATCATTGACGAAAATCCAACCTACAACTCTTATTTCTGGAGTGAAGGTTTTCAGGTGGAATTAAACTGGAATGAAATTAGAGACATAGTTTTGAAACTGTAGGGGACCTTGAATTGTGATATATCTGATTATATCATATGAATACTTAAATTCAATTGGATGATGGCTGTGGACCCAGGGTCGAAAATTGTCAGATGAAGGTTTTTTAATTTTGTTTAGATGATGGCTGTTTACTTATTATTATTATTATTATTATTATTATTATTATTATTATTATTATTATTATTATTATTATTATTATTATTATTTTTTTTTTTTTTTTTTTTGCTCTATCACAGTCCTCTAATTCGACTGGGTGGTATTTATAGTGTGGGGTTCCGGGTTGCATCCTGCCTCCTTAGGAGTCCATCACTTTTCTTACTATGTGTGCCGTTTCTAGGATCACACACTTCTGCATGAGACCTGGAGCTACTTCAGCCTCTAGTTTTTTTCTAGATTCCTTTTCAGGGATCTATGGATCGTGCCTAGTGCTCCTATGATTATGGGTACGATTTCCACTGGCATATCCCATATCCTTCTTATTTCTATTTTCAGATCTTGATACTTATCCATTTTTTCCCTCTCTTTCTCTTCAACTCTGGTGTCCCATGGTATTGCGACATCAATGAGTGATACTTTCTTCTTGACTTTGTCAATCAACGTCACGTCTGGTCTATTTGCACGTATCACCCTATCCGTTCTGATACCATAGTCCCAGAGGATCTTTGCCTGATCGTTTTCTATCACTCCCTCAGGTTGGTGCTCGTACCACTTATTACTGCAAGGTAGCTGATGTTTCTTGCACAGGCTCCAGTGGAGGGCTTTTGCCACTGAATCATGCCTCTTTTTGTACTGGTTCTGTGCAAGTGCCGGGCATTCAATTGCTATGTGGTTTATGGTTTCATTTTTCGTATTGCACTTCCTACATATGGGAGAGATGTTATTTCCGTCTATCGTACTTTGAACATATCTGGTTCTTAGGGCCTGATCTTGTGCCGCTGTTATCATTCCTTCAGTTTCCTTCTTTAGCTCTCCCCTCTGTAGCCATTGCCAATTGTCATCGCTGGCTAGTTCTTTAGTCTGCTCATGTATTGTCCGTGCATTGGTTTGTTGTGCCGCCTCCTCTCTCTCTGTCTTTCTCCTGTCTCTGTATATTTCTGGGTCTTCGTCTACTTTTATTAGTCCTTCTTCCCATGCACTCTTTAGCCACTCGTCTTCACTGGTTTTCAGATATTGCCCCAGTGCTCTGTTTTCAATGTTGACGCAGTCCTCTATACTTAGTAGTCCTATTATTATTATTATTATTATTATTATTATTATTATTATTATTATTATTTTACCAATAATTAATAAAAGCATATTCATCTGCTGCTTCATATAACTGACTCGCCATGTTTTTTTAACTATTATGTATCATATATTCATAGAGTAACTAAGTCTACGGGCACATCCAGCCCCGTTTCACGGGCACAACCAGCTCTGTTTCAGGGAATCGCTTCTCTCCCCCACCCGGTTCGAAGGGGGTGAGGGTAGGTAGGAGGAAACCCCTTTTTAAACCATCTTAGGGGTCCCCACTATAACCCTGCCAAGTCTCATGCCCATCGGACCAGCTGTTTTGCCGTTATTGGATAACAGACGGACGGACAGACATAACGGCCATTATAGTATAGTAAGATTATTATCATATTATTATTAGTGTGTGCGTGCATGTGGTTCGAGCATCTACAAGAGCATCAAAGCGTTGTTTTCAAGTGCTTTCAGTTAACGTCAAACTAGAAAGCAGCAGCTTTGAATACAAGGTTTTTTTAAACCAAAGACAAGGATTCCTTTGGCCAAGTTCGTTTTTTTACAAATCTGAAAAGTCTTTGCAATACACTTGTTGCTTAGGGGAGATTACCAAGCAAAGTGATGCTTCGTACTACCTCTATTAGAAAAACTGTTTACATGTATTGCACATAAAACACATAACAGACACGAGTTCTCCTTTCTTTCTTTTCTTTGAATAGTCACAAACAGTTAGTCATACTGTTTGATTTGGCTTTCTACCGTGGATTTGCGAAAGGATAATAAATGGATAAAAGACCATTTCGCTCTGGTGGTTCTTTCTAGAACATGGAGTTTTTGTCCTAAACGTTCAACGTTCGCAATTTTCTTATTAACATTTTTTTTTCAAGGCAGGACGAAACGTAAAAACAAAAGAAGGGTAAGTGTAGAAGAAATGTTTCAGTGGATTTTGTCTCACTTGGGTTTTTCAGCTGTGTAACTTCCTGTCTGGTAAACAATTATTTGCAATGGCTTTTACTGGAGTTGAATTTATTATTATTATTTTTGGTCTATCGCAGTCCTCTAATTCGACTGGGTGTATTTACAGTATGGGGTTCCGGGTTGCATCCTGCCTCCTTAGGAGTCCATCAATTACTATATGCGCCGTTTCTAGGATCGCACTCTTCTGCATGAGTCCTGGAGCTACTTCAGCCTCTAGTTTTTCCAGATTCCTTTTCAGGGATCTTGGGATCGTGCCTAGTGTTCCTATGATTATGGGTAAAATTTCCACTGGCATATCCCATATCCTTCTTATTCCTATTTTAAGATCTTGATACTTATTTATTTTATTATTATTATTATTATTATTATTATTATTATTATTATTATTATTATTATTATTTTTATTATTATTATTATTATTATTATTATTTATTGGAAGGAGACCCTCTTTCAAACAAGTCTTATTGAAAGATATTGCTGCATCAGCTGCATTCAACTTGTAAATAGTCTTCTCTATTTTTCTAATAATAGCTTTCTCTCTGCTATTACAACTGGGGAGTATTGCGCCGATATTACTCATCAGGAGCAGTCAATTTCAGGGATAATGGTTACAAATTTATTAATTTGTTACAGTAAATGAACAAATAGGTCAAAATATAAGTTAATATAGTGGCCAACGTTTCTCTCGGTATCATCCGAGCATGATCACGGCAGTGGATCGGAGCAGACTGTTGGTGCTGTCAAGATCTACTCAATATATAGCGGCAGGTCAGCAGGGGTTCAACCACTAGCTGCGTTTGCATTGGCCGGTGGCGCAATGCGCTCCCGCCATTGGTTGAATGAAGTTTTCTTCAAGACGCTTCTCGTCGTTGAAGGTCGCGAAGTTGCAGCTTAGCAGACCGTCGAGGCTGGGGCAAGGCTTCCCTGGGCGTTGTGTCACGACGGCTCGCGATGTCATTGGCTGCTGGGCTGCTCGTCTCATCTGGTATTCTTAGATCGGGGGTGTCGCTCGGTCTGGTATTACTTGTATTATTTATACACATAGGTCTGCTTAAGTTGGTGGGGAGGAAGAGCACTTCCTGCGTCGTATTCAATGAGGGCTTCTCTTGCTGTATGAGGAGTGCCTCGAGCAGTCGCAAGCATCGCTGGTCAGGAGCCCTCCCTATTATCTTTATATTCTTGATAATACCGTCGCGGGAGATAGCTTCCTGGTGTGCTGTCTTGAAATGGTTTTTAATCGCTCCTTCTTGTACGTGGCAGGAAATCCTCTTGGACAGTTTCATAGAAGTCATACCAACGTAAGAGCCGGGACATCCACGGTCGGGGCATAAGAATTGGTAGACTACATTCAACTGTTTCAATAGGTCTCTTGCTTGGGGGGTCGGGTTGTTCTTCATAATAAGGTCCCGGGTACGTCGATTTGGTAATAAATTACAAGTTCGAGTTCTTTGTCGGCTTCGGTGGGTGTCACATTCTCTTTGATTATTTTTCTCAAAGCATCTTCGTCCTCACGGTGACGTGCGTGCATTCTTGCTTTGTAATACAGCTTGATCTTCTCATGGGGGTGGGGCTGCGGTCTCTCACTCTCGCCGTACCACCGATCCAGCGCTGTTGGGACTTCTTTATCAACAAGTCGATTCGGATACCCGTTATTAACGAGCATCTGAGTGACTCGGTTGAGTTCTTTGTGAGTATCCTGCCAGGAAGAACAGTGAGTAAGGGCCCTCCGAATTTAGGCCCTGACTGGTGTTCTTGAACCGCGCAGGGCATTCGCTGTCGCCATTCAGACAAAGCCCTAGGTTTGTTTGCTTTGTATACACGGAGGTTTTTAGGCCATAGTCGGTCTTGGAGACGAGGACGTCGAGAAAGGGGAGCTAGCCTTCGTTGCTGAATTCGACAGTATAATTCAGCGAACTGCAATGCTGGAACATGTGCCGGACAGCTTCAACCTCTTCCTCATCCTCGGCTTGTACAAAGATATCGTCGATGTACCTTGCGTATTTTCGGGGTTTTCTGATATTAGAGAAAACTCTCTCTTCCACAGTGCCCATATAAAAGTTGGCGAATAGGACACCAAGAGGGGAACCCATCGCGACTCCGTCCTTTTGTCGGAACATCTGGCCTTTATGGGTGGAGAATGGGGCCATCTTCGTACATATCTCGAGGAGTGTCCGTAGGGGTACTTCTGGGATATTCAGCTGGGGTGTTGAGGGGTCCCTGTAGATACGGTCCATAATAATATTGATGGTCTCGTCAACAGGAACGTTCGTGAAAAGGGATTCTACGTCCAAGGAGGTGATAGTGCCTGTTCCTGGGGAGTCTCGGATTTCTTCGAGGAATTCCGTTGAGGAGCGAAGGCTATATCGGCTTGGCACGTAGGGCGTCAAAATTTGATTAAGGCTCGTGGCCAGTCCATACGTTGGGGGCGGGTGTCTGGCTGATGATAGGGCGGAGAGGGTTCCCATTTTTGTGTGTTTTTACGTTGCCGTACAGATAGCCAAGGCTGTAATCTCCGATGATGGGCGGGAGGTGCACGGCATTGGTGGCTGCATTGACACTGCTAATGATGTCATTGGCTTCTTTTTTTATTTCGTCTGTGGGGTTTTTAGTGAGGCGCTCGAACTTAGTACTGTCAGACAAGATGGCATCCGACTTCTGGTGGTACTCCGCTGTCTTGATCAGGACGAAGGCTGCTGTTTTGTCTGCACGGCGCACAGTTATGTCTTCTCGTTGACGCAGGGCCTTTGCTGCTTCTTTCATTTCACGGGGGAGGATACCACTATTATATGTGCCGCGTTCCGTGAGGGCTTCTGCAAGCAGGAGGGGCTGCAAGGAGTCGGTGGTGCAGACGAGATTGCGGCTTTCATATTGTTGTATCGAATCGAGCAGCAACTTGACCTCTAGTCTCTTCTCAAGGGGCTTCGGTTTGGAGATAATATGGCAGTTAAGGCCTAACCGTAGCAGTTCATCCTGGTCCGGGGTAGGTTCATAATCTGTTAGATTGATGTATCCTTCTGTCCGTTGCGGCATCCGGAGCTTGCCCCCATTATGAGAAATGAGTTTCCGAGTGACATCCCGCAAGCGTTTCTTCATATCCTTGTCTTTGAGGTGGGCGAGGCATACTTCTATGTTACGCGGGTAACTCAAGTCTTGTAGGCTTGGTAAGTCTTCGTTCTGGTTGTCATCGCTCTGGTTGTCATCTTCTTCTTCATCAGGATGTTCAGGTTCGATCTCATCTCCTTCGCTGGAGCTCGGACAGACGGCTACTTCATCATCCCCTGGGTTGTCTTGCTCGCTACTCTGCCGTAAGGTTGCTCATTCCTCTCGCAGTTTCACGACCTCTTCTCGCAGGGCACGGCGCTCTTCTGTCTTCGCTCTCAGCTGACGTTGAAATTTATAACCATTATCCCTGAAATTGACTGCTCTTGATGAGTAATATCGGCGCAATACTCGCCAGTTGTAATAGCAGAGAGAAAGATATTATTGGAAAAATAGAGAAGACTATTTACAAGTTGAATGCAGCTGATGCAGCAATATCTTCCAATAAGACTTATAATTATTATTATTATTATTATTGTTGTTGTTATCATTATTATTATTATTTTTATTATTATCATTATTATTATTATTATTATTATTATTATTATTATTATTATTATTATTATTATTATTATTATTATTATTATTATTATTCAGAGGATGAAACCTGTTCATATGGAACAAGCCCACATGGGGGCCATAGATAAAAAGTAATACATTAACAAATAGGTAAAAAGGGATTAAAATGCTTGAACTTCTGAATGTTCCAGTTGCACGACTTTCTCTGTTACAAGGAGTTAAAAGGATTAGGATGTCTCAATGACTTATTAGTCCATCCGAGGAGATACAGTGTGCTCACTTATCTCTAGGAGCAGGTTTGACTGTGCATTCACAGTGTCCTCCTAATGATTTTGTCTAGCTTTCTTTTCAACTCTTCCACACTGTTGCTGTTTACAACTTCTTGTGGCAGTTTATTCCATGTGTCACATATCTTGTATGTAAAGAATATAGTGGCAACAATTCGTAAAAAGTGATAATGGTTTTTGGTAAAGGATTTCTGTCTTTTCTGTTTCGATGTCAGGTTATTTATTGTACTTTTCATCATACAGCTTTTCTGTGTTAAATGCACGCATAAGCTAGTTTCTTAATTGTTTACCGAGCCTAAACACACTCCATTCATATTCATAATCAACAAAGCTACATGTGTTATCGTATCCCCTATACAGAAACCAAGTGCTTAGTGGTTTACCGTGTCTAAGCATTCGGCATTCATAATCAATGAAGCGAAATGTATATTTCTATCCTTCGTTCCTATCCTCGACTTCTTTGGAAACAATGTCTAAGCATTGTTCATTCGTAATCAATGAAACGAAATGTATATTTCTATCCTCCATTCCTATCCCCGACTTCTTTGGAAACAGTGTCTAAGCATTCTTCATTCGTAATCAATGAAGCGAAATGTATATTTCTATCCTCAGTTCCTATCCCCGACTTCCTTTAGAACGCAATCTTCCTCGAGCAATAGAAGTTTAGAACTCGAAGGGTTTTAAAGTCAAACTCGAGGGTTATCCCCGAGGGCCAGCAGCAGCAGCAGCATCAGCAGCAGCCTGCTTGCTGCAGGCAGGCAGGCAGGTAAACAAAGCGGCAATTTCCAGTGCCTTTGTCTTCGAGTCTTGCAAAGTTGGTCACTTAACGTCTGTCATTTGGACGGACCGTCTTCGAGTTCCAGACAGAAACTTAAATAAAAGTTATAGTGAAAGGATGCTGGGTTGGAGGTAGGGTTCAGTCGACGAGGTTTTTTAGCCTTTTACTCGACCTCCTTTCCCGCTTCCATTTCGTCAGTCTTGCTGTCCAACCTTTCTGATATTTTTTTATAGCAACCGGTGACGTTTCTTTACCTCCACCTTGTAGATCCTCCGCCTCCATCTCCTTCATTTTCTGGGTCTATGAGTTTGCTGTCCAACCAAATCGACACCATCTTTCCGAATGTTATATATTTAAATAAATATATTATTATTACAATATTTACATACCATTTGTCAGCCTGAGGGCGGCAAGGATCGATTTAACTTTAATTAGTGTCGTATTTTCTGTTACCTTCTTTTACGTCGTTCAAGTGAACGCCATAATATTCTTTGGAAGCTTGACTGTCAAGTCGTTGGCCTCTACGAGCTTCTTCCACATGGATAGGGTTCACCTCCTGAATAATAATAATAATAATAATAATAATAATAATAATAATAATAATAATAATAATAATAATAATAATAAAAATAATAATAATATAATAATAATAATAATAATAATAATAATAATAATAATAATAATTAAAAATTCCTCATAGTAGCACGAGTCTTCAAATGGAGAAAACAAATCCACAGTTATGTAAATGTACATATATTTAAGTTTAAAACAGAAAAGATAGCTTTCGGGAATCTGTACGGTTCCCCTTATCAATCTATCTGT
>NC_061089.1:85720380-85727880 GCF_015104395.2 Macrobrachium nipponense
ATCATCATGAGTTTAACATATCTCCGTCGTCATAACACAAGAATATATTGACTTCGTAAGTTATCATCAAACCCCAAGACACTCCAATGAGTATGGAAGTGCATAACCAACCGACTTAGCGTAAGATTATCGCAAGTCTAACATAACCTCACAGGGTGCCTTATTATACAAGGCAACAGCCCTTAAATTGGTGGCAGCTACAGAACTCTTCAACGTCTTCCGAAGAATAACCAGAATAATGAATAATGTATCATATCAGAAGTCAACGACGATGCAAGCAAGAGATTCTTCAAGCAACCTAGTATCATCGTTCAGTGAACGACTTCAGTAGTGCATAACTTCAATAAACAAACCCAACGTGTCTTCTTCCTACGGTAATGCAAGCTCCGAGATGTCTCTCATTAGAATCATTCAAGAAAACATCATCGTTAATTGAGAGTTTCTAGCACAAACCGAAAGCGTCCACGGCATCGGATCTTCAAGGAATAGAATCATCCAAAAAAAGAACAACGCGCACGGGGGAAACTCAAGCCAAACCAGGTCATCCGCTAAACAGAGAAGGAGGGCCAAGGCCATATCCTTTTTTATTCATTTGGAGTAACTGAGTGTTTCCTTTGCAGGTCGAATCTCGTTATTCCTGTGGCTGAAGTTACGAGACATTCTTAATCTTACTTTTTTTCCAGAAATTATCAACATCATTGGGATTTCGCTACTGTGAGTTTTTATCTTTGAGTTTCTGTTCCCAGAAGTTCTCCTGAAATATAATCATATACTGTGTTAATTTTATCATTTTGGGTGATTATTAATTCTGTACATAACAAATCATATTAAACATTGAATATGCGTTTACGCAGTGGACGTCTGTATTTATACAGATGCATGGATAGGGTAGTTAGGCACCGTAGTGATTAGAAAACACACAAAAACAAGTGGAACACCCGTACAAATCTGGATAAATTAGAGGTAACACTATTTCGGGTCATGGCAATAAAGGTTCCTTTGCAAGGTCCCGATCGCAATTTTAGCCTTGAGATATGCTTAAAGAATCGAATCTCTATGACTCAACTTAACTAAAAAAAAAAAATATGGCTGGATTGCAATGAATAACATGTCTTTAAAAACTTTCATTAGGTTAACATACTTAACATTCATATAAACAAATTAAGAAAACGTGTTTCAAATTTTAGCAAAGTATGAAGTAAACAATAGCAAGTACAAATAGTTAATATTGAACGCAGTAGAGATAACTTGTTTTAATAGTAATCGCTCAATTCATGATACTCCAAGGCATTCATACATTCGTTGCTTTATACGTAACTAACAGCAACATAATGCTAAAAACACACAATACGTTGCCGATGGTAATAAAGAGAAGAATCCTAATTATTTTAAAAAGAAATAGGTAAACAGTAGCCCTAAAAATCAGAATAAAAAAAATCGTGCTTAAGCAAACTTGGTTACTGTGTCATCTAGTCAAACGGTCAGGGTCAGTCAAATCTGCCGAGT
This sequence comes from Macrobrachium nipponense, assembly GCF_015104395.2. Taxonomy (NCBI): domain Eukaryota; kingdom Metazoa; phylum Arthropoda; class Malacostraca; order Decapoda; family Palaemonidae; genus Macrobrachium; species Macrobrachium nipponense. The sequence goes on from NC_061089.1 coordinate 85,721,887, forward strand.
GTTCAAAGCAAAGCACATTCCACCTAATAAGCGACTCTAGTGGAGGAGAGAGAGTGATGTCGGATCATTCATGCCAATACCTTTTTGAATTAAAAAGGAATTTTCCTATGAATCACACGACCATATCAAGTAATCAGAGCAGGTTCTCGTAATTTTAATACCATAAGTTATTATAAGTAGTGGTGGATTAAGCCGACTGTACGCGCCGTAAAAATTAGAACATCTTGTTTTTATTTCTTTAGTCCACGAAATATCCTATATTTACGGACTCACCGTCTGTTGTTCGAACTTCCCTATTGAGAAGTCCGGATAAGCGAGCGCTTACAGATACCTCTATAGTTATAAAAAACATTGCTCTGTATCTAGTGTAATTGTAAGATATCCATCCATGGGTATACAAAACATTATCTTACCTCCTGCCAAATAAGGTGTGTTTATCAAAGGAAAATTCTATAAACCTTCTAACTTATTAAAATCCATTTTGAACAAAAAAAGACAGTTAATCAAATAATAACTTATATAGAGGAACCAATCATTTGTCTCATAAATCGTGATATTGTTCAAGCGACCCAATAGAATTCTCCCACAGCCGCAGTCACAGTTTGCACGCAAAATCTCGAGACGCATGCACCCTGGAATGTCTTAGTGCGTGTAAAAAGACTTTGCTGGGAAATGAAATTTTAATCCTTCCCGACACTCTAAAATATAATGATTTCCGCGAACAAAGCACTATACACGGTTGACTCGCAGCAACAAGTTGAATCTAGTGACCCACAAAACCTATGCATATCGTGGATATGGAAGTTATAAATATCGCATTTTTTATTGTTGCTAATTTCTAATCACGCCCGACCAGTCGTAGATGAATCATCTTATACTCTATCTAAAGTAATATCCGTAAAGTCATTCAAGCAGAGGATTCAGCAGAATTTTGTTTATCTTTTATCTGAATACCAGGATGTTTCTCCACTAGAGAGTGATCTCTGGGGGAAGGCAGATGTCATTGAACACAAAATACGGTCTAAGGACAAACATAAAGCTATATACGCACCTTCATATAGAGTCCCAATGAAATTTCAAAATAGAGATCAATGACGAAGTTGAAAAAATGTTAGTAATATGAGCCATTAGGAAATCAAATCGCCCAAATAATTTTCCCCTCAAACGTCATGCCAAAAAGAGATCGGACTTGGCTTATCTGAGTAGATTTCTGTCGTTTAAAACAAGGAAACGATGCCCAATCGTTTTCCAGTGCCATGTACCGATGATATCTTATCTTTGTTAGGTCAGAATAAATTTTTCACCAGCTTGGACTTACTTAAAGGCTTTCACCAGATACCATTAGCTAAGTGAATGTACCTCATACACTGCCTTCAGCACACTCAGGGGACTATCAATTTTTACGTATGCCTCCGGCTTACGTTGCGCCCCAATTACAATATAGTGTTTGGAGACTTTTAGGGGATATCTTACATGCCTATATGGTTGGTCTTGTAATCCTTTCTAATACCTTAGAAGTGAGTTTTAAAAACCGAACATGTTTATCTAGGTTTTATGTGTCTAGTCAAGGTCTTAAAGTAGTCCATGGTAAGGTGTCGGCTATTCATAACTTTCCGGTACCTATTAACGTAAAAGGGGGATACAGCACTTTTGCGCTGTAGTGGGTATTACAATTGTATGTAAATATGTAACTCTTCAATCATAGCAGCTCCTTTAACAGATCTTACGAAGAAGGGCGTAGATTTATTATTGTCTGAAAAGCATCAACAGGCGTTCGATATCTTAAAAGCGGAATAATGCAGCTCACCTAACTTAAAAATCCCTGGTTTAAATAAGGATTTTTTTTTCATTGCAACAGACGCCTCAGACCAAGGGGTAAGAGGGGTACTACTTCAGCAATATGATAAACAGTTCTTCCCTATAGCTTTTTATTCTCGTAAACTAAAGCCCTCTGAAAGTAAATATGCAGTAATAGGCAAGGAAGGGCTAGTTATCGTTAACTCACCAGTGCATTTTAAGTTCATAATCTACGGCTATCCTGTTAAAGTCCTTACTGACCATAAGTCCCTTACCGAGTTTTTCAAAGGCTTTAATCACAGTCCCAAAGGAACTCGGTGACATATGATCATTCAGGTCTTTGGAGCCAAGTTAAGATATCTACCTGGGAAAGCAAATATCATAGCTGACGCATTATCCCGCAATCCCACACCATACTGCAATGAACCATTAACTTGACTAAAAGATATAGAAACATCCGTGCCTATTGCTAAAATCGTATCTGAACAAGAAGATTCATTAACCCAAGAGATCGTGAACATTGAATACCTGGGTTGGAGAGCTGAACTGTTACAAACTGAACAAAACAAGGTCAGCAGCTAAGCAAAACAATAAACACTTCGAACGGAAACCTTATAGCAGAAGTATATTTAAAGTATGTGTATCAGAATTATGTAATTAAATGTAATATTATATGTAGGTCCGTGACGAGGAAAACCCGAAGAACACAGCAGGTGACTAACGACCAGGTAGTAGTAATAATCTCTTTATACCAATCGTTCTAAACTGGTTGCATTCCAATCCATTATGTCACAGAAAGCCAAAATCACTATTTTACTGGCCTACAATGCTTACAGATATAAAAAGCACATAACTAATTGTAACACGTGTCATGAAAACAAGGGACACACTAAGACACCTGTCAGTTTAAGGGCCTATTCCGTGCCAAATCAATCAATGAAAGAATACACGTAGAATCATTAACAGAGTTACGAGTCTGACAGAGGAAATTAACACTTCTTAGTGTTAATAGTTCCCTTGACATGTTATATAGAATTAATAGCACTAAAAAACAAACACCGCAATTGAGTGCGCTAGGAATATTTATGAGTGCTACATCAGTAAACATGGAATTCAACACATGATAATCTCTGACTCGGGTGGTGTAAATCAATAATAATTTCCTTAACTCGTGTGAATTCCTTTCCATTAAGAAAACCAATATCATATTTTATCACCCAGAGTCATTCGGTTTGGTAGAACGGATAAATAAGAAAGTGTCATGTCTTACGAGTTACACTCGTGATATTGGATCCGAACTGGATTATAGCGGTTCTCGCGGTTTTAAATACCTTTATCATTCATATCTTGTATCTATAGAAATGATACCGCAAGTAGCCTTATACGGTACGCCCCTAGAACACTTTTCCACATATTCAAGCCAACCATTAATTTATCAAATATAAAAAAAAATAATAAATAAGTAAATAAATAAATAAATATATAAATAAAAAGTATGGATACAAGTGGAGTCGATATAATACACTCCGTAAGAAGTTGGAAGGGTTACAAATTATAATAAAAAATGAATCACGATAAAATCAATAAGCAAAACGTAACTATATGCAGCAAGTGTTTATAAAATATTCAAATACATATGTGTAAAGATTTGAACTCTAACTTGACGCTTTAGTAACGACAAATAAGCTAAAAGTTCAAACACATATCAAAACCTACTAGCATATTGTCTGTCCCGGTGATTTATATTCGTAGTCAATGAAAAAAAAAAAAAATTAAATAAAAGAGATTTTAAAGTCAGGAAATCTAGAAGTGAAAATGTACATCTATGTGAATAATCCTATATGGATCTTACAGGGTAACTAATATATATAGAATTTGTATGGAAACCTTTTTCATTAGTTTGAATAAGGAATATCTAATTTAACATAAGTAATTACATATATTTTACAATCTTGCAGATTTCCAACATGAAACTAATATTATATTGTTCAATTTTTGTACTGTTGTTTCAGATATTCTTCTCGTGTGGGTGGAGTATTAAAACAAAAAATATCATTTGAAAGTACTAAAGTCGTATTTATTACAGCAAGTAACGTAACTCTTAAGCTGGTGATGAGATCATCAGTCCTGAAGGTGCCTGGCGCGTTAGCCGAATCATCATTGTTCCTTTTAACCCCAATAATCTGCTAGCACAGGCTTCATCTGTAGTGTGTGTTGTTTCGTGTTTGCAAAAAACAAGCCAATTGGAGAGAGGAATGCTTAGCACGAACTTCTCATGGGCAAGGCAGGTCGTTAGTGTCTATCCGTGTGTGCAATGTAACTTTAGTTAAGGAATTGCAATCATTTTAAAATTAATGAACAAAATAAGCAAACAGAATTTCTATAATATCAAAATGAATTATTTTTTCTGAACCTCATAGACAATTAGTCAATAAATCAGTCTATGACATTGGTAAACGGACATTTAGAAGTATCAGGTCATGGATATGAGAAGTTTACTTGCAACATTAGCCTATTACAATTCAAGTAAATCACATTCATGGGAAAATGTCACATTTTCTTGAAAAACCCAGTTTATATAGAAATTAGTTACATAGTGGGTTCTTTCATAGCATCTCCTGCCTAAAAATTAACCTCAGAGGATGCGCACGAGAAAATTGAATATGAAACTTTTGTTAGGGGCACAGAGGATCGGATTTTATCACAGCTTAATTTCAGTTAGCGTAGAGAATTACAGAATCATGATTAATATTCTCTTTGACTCTTATGTTGTCTGGCAATCTTACAAATAGCTCCGTTTCACATTTCTTTGTCTAGTAACTTACTACCAGCAATATCAAATTTTCTTTGGGATTCGTATTGATATCTGTTAATATAGATATTTTTACGATCGTCAGAGACCTGGATAGGTTCACTCATTGTTATAGTGCCATGGATAAAAAAGTTTGTACAGCTGACTCTTTTGAATTCCATAAGATATCAGTGAATTCATGTGGGTTAAGTTTGGTTCTTAATGGCTTTCTCCCTCCCGTATTTGGATGTTGTCTGAATTTACTTTGCCCTTGTGACAAGTATAATTTCACTTACAGGCTGATTAATGGAACCTGGTTACAGTATCCTGCAGTACGAGAGTTTCACATCGCATGCCCGAACAGATCGTCTACAACTTCAAAAAATCGTTCATTGCTGCGGACGACAGCAGTGAAGGTAACAACCACCTACAATGTGAAGGGAATAAGCACCATCATAAGTGAACAAGCTTATTTCGTGGACTTCTAGGACCGACACACGTATCCCGTCATTAATCTCGTTTTTAATGCGGAATGCTCCGTCGGATTTGACTACAAAGTGACATACTTCCGACAATTACGACCAAGAGGATATTGAACTCTACGTTGCTGGCGCAGGACTCGTGCTGGGGATGATTTTATTCATCACGAACGTATTCGTATGGCATAGGATGCAGAGGACAAGTATGGGCGCAAAATAGAACGTTGGACCCTGCCCAGGCAATTTCCCCTTGTTTTTAACCATTTGGAATTGGCCATTTCATTTTGCTATAGGTGGTTGTCTGGAACTGTGTAATGGGTGAAAAGTTGTTTGAAACGCTAGAATGTGCAGTAGATATATCCTCGGTCATGTATCTCATATATAAAGTATCAGTAAAGAATCAGTATCACAATCATATATCTAAGCATGCTTTATTTGAAGAATATAGAAGTTAATCAATGAATCGAAATATATCTGTGCGTGTGCGCACTAGGAATCTATTTAAAGTGCACCTAGATTAACCACTTAGATTAGTCGTTTATGTGAATTAGTTGTATTAAGTGCACATATATTGATCATAATTATATGAATCCATATACATATGTATAAATAAATCAGGTAGCCTATAATAAATCTGTTACCTTTTATCTTACCAATAACTACAGTTAGTATATGGGTCAATGAATCAGCATAAAAATTAATAATTTTTATCACTTCATATATGAATTTTTATCAGATAAAATATGATTTTTATCATGTTAATCTTTATCCTATGCAATTATCAGAATACATTAGTATTTTCGTGTGCATATGTATTTTAATGAGTTGAAGTGAAAAACTGTATCATTATATATCACGTGATCATTATTATTTACGAATATCATCATATGCATATGTCTTATATCTTATTACTTAAATCTGTATTTG
>NC_061089.1:85735380-85737880 GCF_015104395.2 Macrobrachium nipponense
AGAGAATCGTCTAAATTCCATTAAGTAATTGCACAGTTTTTTTGCCTTAGTTTTATCATTTAATGAAATTAACACGAACAATGTTATACTCTCCTCTATTTAAAAAAAAAAAAACTTCATAAAAGTAAAATTTCAATGTTGGAATTTGCTATTAACATCAGTAAAATCGCACGGAACATTTTCGACAACATTCTACGATATTTCCTCCAGCTTTAACATATAATCTAGAACTCTACAATTTCTACGGTGCCATATGGTGAATACACAAGCTATCAATGGCACCATTACCTCCATATCCTGGGATATGGAAGATTTCTACGTAGCGTCGTCATATGCTAATTTCACAGAGAATTTCTCAGGCTTTTCTCGCTATAGTATAGAATGTTTGACATTTTCCTATTTAGAAAGTCTTGTCAGGGTACCGTGGAAAAAAATGGCGAGATTTTGGGGTGTGTGTGTGTGTTTGTGTGTGAGTGAGTGTGTGCGTGTATATATATATATATATATATATATATATATATATATATATATATATATATATATATATATATATATATATATATATATATATATATATATATATAGTACTCAGTAATTGGGCGGCTACATGGAAATCTTAGCTTGATGATAAATAACAGTGCCAAGACCAGGAAGAACATTCTTTATTTAACGAGCCTTCGAGGTTCAAAACCTCATCTTCAGGCTGAAAAAATGACAAGGATGAGAAATCACTAAAAATTACATTAAAATGAATTGTCTTATTAAAAGCTTCAGTAAAAACATAAAATAAAACGAACATTACATACATACTAAAAATTACGATAAAACTAAAACAAAACGCAAAACATACAAAAACAGAAATAAAAATGAAAATAATATGAAAGGTAAACAAACTACCCTCAAAAATAAAATGGCTAACGACCCACTTTGTGTACCTACTATGAAACTATATGATAGCTAGTTGAATACCCGGACGAGTTGTTGTTCAATTTCCTCCGGTTTCATTTTCTTAATAAACAGCGACTCTGAAATTAAAAGGTCCAGTCTATTTGAGCAAAAAGACAGTACTCTAAAATCAAGGTGAGTGAAAGGATGGTCCTGTGCTAAACTGTGTTCCCTTTTTCTGCCATAAGGGAACACAGTTTAGCACAGGACCATCCTTTCACTCACCTAGATTTTAGAGTACTGTCTTTTTGCTCAAATAGACTGGACCTTTTAATTTCAGAGTCGCTGTTTATTAAGAAAATGAACCGGTAAAAAATTGAACAACAACTCGTCCGGTATTCAACTAGCTATCATAGTTTCATAGTAGGTACACAAAGTGGGTCGTTAGCCATTTTATTTTTGAGGGATAGTTTGTTTACCTTTCATATTATTTTCATTTTTATTTCTGTTTTGTATGTTTTGCGTTTTGTTTTAGTTTTATCGTAATTTTTAGTATGTATGTAATGTCGTTATTTTTATTTTATGTTTTTACTGAAGCTTTTAATAAGACAATTCATTTTAATGTAATTTTTAGTGATTTCTCATCCTTGTCATTTTTTCAGCCTGAAGATGAGGTTTTGAACCTCGAAAGCTCGTTAAATAAAGAATGTTCTTCCTGGTCTTGGCACTGTTATTTATCATCAAGCTATATATATATATATATATATATATATATATATATATATATATATATATATATATATATATATATACTATACATTATACACACGCACACACTCACACACACACACACACACCAAAATCTCGCCATTTTTTCCACGGTACCCTGACAAGACTTTCTAAATAAGAAAATGTCAAACATTCTTTACTGTTTGCGAGAAAAGCCTGAGAAATTCTCGGTGAAATTAGCATATGACGACGGTCCGTAGAAATCTTCCATATCCCAGGATATGGAGGTAATGGTGCCATTGATAGCTTGTGTATTCAACCATATGGCACCGTAGAAATTGTAGAGTTCTAGATTATATGTTAAAGCTGGAGGAAATATCGTAGAATGTTGTCGAAAATGTTCCGTGCGGTTTTACTAATGTTAATAGCAAATTCCAAGTTATTTATGTTGAAATTTTACTTTTATGCAGTTTTTTTTTAAATAGATGAGAGTATAACAATATTCGTGTTAATTTCATTAAATGATAAAACTAAGGCAAACAAACTGTGCAATTACTCAATGGAATTTAGACGATTCTCTGTTCGAGTTAGAATTTATCAAGACTTATTTAAAATTACTTTTAGTTTTATTGATTTATTAAATTGCTGGTTTATATTGTTTCTGTAATTCCTATTATCTGTAATTTCTTTTAAATTGTTGGCATACTATTTTCTGGAAACCTAAATTTCTAGTCGATGGCTCCTGCAGGCTTGTTCCATGTGAATAATAAGAATAAGAATAAGAATCATTTTTGAAGCTTGAATTTCAACTTCAGAACAATAATAATGCTGTTGCTGCTTATACGAAGAAAAAGAGATGATTTGTTCAAGGTCTTGTTTACGTAAA
>NC_061089.1:85747880-85762172 GCF_015104395.2 Macrobrachium nipponense
CCGGGGAAGACGTGTTCCTCTATTATTTTCAAATCCCGGATGGGTGCTTCCTCCTCCTTGTATTGGTGGTGCATGAAGGCTTTATAGAAAAGTTTGATATCCTCCGGGGGCGGAATGTTCCTTCTCTCTTCCTCCGTCATGTACCACTTGTCAAGGGCGGCTCGAGTTTCTCGGTTTACGAGTTTATTCGAGTACCCATTGTTAATTAGCATCTGGGATGCTCGGTCGAGTTCGAGGTGTGTGTCCTGCCACGTTGAACAGTGCGAGAGGGCCCTCCTGACAAAGGCCCTGACGGTGGTGGTCTTGAACCGCGCAGGACACTCGCTATCACCATTCAGACAAGATGTCTCTAAGTTTGAGAGACTTACGAAGAACCCGACGGAAGACATCAAACACGATGCCAACCGGGTCATCGCAGCCGTGAATGCCGCTACGAATGCCACACACCTCCCGCCCATCCAAGGTGACTACAGCCTCAGCTACCTATACGGGAACGTGAAGACCCACAAGGAAGGCAACCCCCTACGCCCGATCATCAGCCAAACGCCCACCCCGACTTACGCTCAGGCCAAACGCCTTAATAAAATTCTGACCCCCTATATACCCCTCTAGGGTACTGCCTCCCAACCTCATCGGTTGGAATTTTTGGAGAAGATACTTGCGAACTCCCCCGGTGCGGAACCATGGCGTCCTTAGACGTTGAGTCCCTATTCACCAACGTCCCAGTCGACGAGACGATAGGGATCATCCATGAGCGGGTATATAGGAATCCCGATATGAGACCCCTAACATCCCAGAAGACTCCTTAAGAACCCTGCTGGATATCTGTACGAAGAGAGCCCCTTTCACACCCACCGAGGACAGATGTACCGCCCCAAAAGACGGCGTAGTGATGGGGTCCCCTTAGGAGTCTCTTCGCTAACTTCTACATGGGAGAAGTGGAAGAAAGGGTCTTCTCGCAACACAGATGTCCCCGCACATACGGACGCTACATCGATGACATCTTCGTGCAAGCCGACTGCAAGGATGAGGTAGAAGCCCTTCGGCAGCAGTTCCTGCAGCACAGCGCACTCAACTTCACTGTCGAGTATAGCAGCTACGATCGGCTCCCCTTCCTCGACGTCCTTGTCACGAAGACGTATCAGAAGTTGGCGACTACAGTTTACACCAAAGCTACGAACCTCGGACTTTGTCTGAATGGTGATAGCGAGTGTCCTGTGCGGTTCAAGACCACCACCGTCAGGGCCTTCGTCGGGAGGGCCCTCTCGCACTGTTCAACGTGGCAGGACACACACCTCGAACTCGACCGAGCATCCCAGATGCTAATTAACAATGGGTACTCGAATAAACTCGTGAACCGAGAAACTCGAGCCGCCCTTGACAAGTGGTACATGACGGAGGAAGAGAGAAGGAACATTCCACCCCCGGAGGATATCAAACTTTTCTATAAAGCCTTCATGCACCGTCCATCGTCTGCAAGGAAAGTGAGATATCTCCGCCCACAGAAGTTAGGCCATACGTCAGCTGACGAATGTAAACAAAACTTAGGGTTTAGGAAACGAAACTCTTTTCCTTTAAATGTGCTACTACTACTAGTCATTTGACTATTACTCATATTAACCAAGTGCATATATATAATAATATCTGGAAACACCACTAACTGTCACATTTTGAGTTTCAATTGCGATGAAATGTGTATATATTCGTGTAAATGTCATAGCATCCGTTCGGATCGTATTGCAAAACTTTCGCTAAACGAACTTGGGCTAGCAGCATATTGCAATAAATTTATGAATAATATTGATTTATATAGAAAAATATGCATACTGCTATCGTAAAATATGGATATATATCACAATTTCATGTTTACACAACATAATAATAATAAAAACGCAACAGAATAAGCTGACAGAGCGAAATGCGTCATCTGCTAGGGGAGTGAGATATCTCCGCCCACAGAGCTCTAGGGGAGGAGCCTGGAGGAGCCTGGCCGAAGCCTCAGTGCAGTCCAGGAATATGCCTCCAGGCGGCGGTGGGAAGGAGAAACGTTTCTTGAGTGATATTCAAGTTTGGTTTCTCCTTGCCTATATGGAGGGCTTCTAGGAGGCGCAGACGTCGGGGATCCGTTGTTTGATCGATTATGGTGATATTAGGGATAATATCATTTCTTCTTATCCGTTTGTTATGAGCAGTCCTGGCGTGGTTGAATATGGCTCCTTCTTGGGCGTGGCAGGAGATTCGCTTGGAGAAACGCATGGAGGTCATACCGACGTATTTGCCAGATCGACGGCGTGGCGATGGGATCTCCCCTTGGGGTCCTTTTCGCCAATTTCTATATGGGTACCGTCGAAGAGAGGGTCTTCCAGATTTCCAGGAAACCGAGGATGTATGTGCGCTACATTGATGACACCTTCGTCTGCGCCGACTCCCAGGATGAGATAGAGCAGCTGCGACGTGCATTCCATGACCACAGCTGCCTCACGTTCACGATTGAACATTGCCAAGAAAGCCGCCTCCCCTTCCTTGACATCCTTGTCGAACAGCGAGATTCCGAATTCAGCACGAGGGTGTACACGAAGCCGACGAACCTGAGAATGTGCATGAACGGTGAGAGTGAGTGCCCTGAGAGGTATAAGCGCTCCACCATCAGTGCCTTCGTTAGGAGGGCCCTCTCACACTGCTCCTCCTGGAATGACACACACAGTGAGTTGGAGCGCGCCGCCCAGGTCCTCGTCGACAACGGACACACCAATCGTGCTGTTGATGAGTCAATAAGGAAAGGTATGGAAGCCTGGTACCACCGGGAACCCCGCCCCGACATTGCTGAGCCCATCAAGCTTTTCTACAAGGGCCACTTCCACCGGAGGTACAAGGAGGACGAACAAGCCCTCAAAAAGATCATCGAGGAAAACGTCAGCCCCGCCGACCCAGACAGAAATATTAAGATGATTATATATTATAAAACAAAGAAGACGAGCAGCCTGGTGATGAAAGAACAATCCTTCGGCGTCACTGCAGGATCCCTTGAAGAAGACGAGTGTGGTCTACCGTTACACATGCCCCGTCCGAGGATGCCTCGGCAAATACGTCGGTATGACCTCCATGCGTTTCTCCAAGCGAATCTCCTGCCACGCCCAAGAAGGAGCCATATTCAACCACGCCAGGACTGCTCATAACAAACGGATAAGAAGAAATGATATTATCCCTAATATCACCATAATCGATCAAACAACGGATCCCCGACGTCTGCGCCTCCTAGAAGCCCTCCATATAGGCAAGGAGAAACCAAACTTGAATATCACTCAAGAAACGTTTCTCCTTCCCACCGCCGTCCGGAGAGCAGCGAGCGACCCCCAATGATGCCAGATAATCAGGAACCCCCACAGGATGATACGATTCCTGCTACAGACGGAATTCCTGACGTTCATCCCCAGGTACGCTACTGTGGCGCTCGCACGAAAGAATCCCCGAGACCTTCGAGGCGAGATCCACGGCTTTGCCCAAGACCGGCCCAACCAATGAGAATGCAACTCTAGGTCCGAGCCGCTATAAATACCGTTCCGCAAACTTTCCTCCTGTTCCCGAAACCCGACATATCCTCCTCACTCCAAATCCTAAAACTACTTCCACTGTTCCTGGCTCCCCAAAGCCATATAACCCAGTCTCCCCTCCTCCTCCTACCCCACAAAGCAACAGGTTTGAAGTTCGCCCAGAACTAAAACAAGACAAATACATCGCACAGACTCAAGACCTCACAAATCTACTGGTGCAAATGCTATTCAAGTTTGCAGAACTAACAGGATCAAACTTCTCAGAGGAAATAGCTAAAGAAGTCGTTGACAAGTGCATAAGAACGTCCAGAGGACTCTTTGCATCACCATGCCTACACTAATAAACAACAACAGTGCAAATGGCACTACAAATACACCCGGTGTCAGTTTCATCCCAAGTAATAGTACCAGGTACATCTCCAGTGCCAGGGCCAACCTCAGAGTTGGTAGTCAAGGCACATCAAGTGCAAATGACGAGTTAGGAAACAACCACAACACAAATGACTGCAGAGACACAGACACTATAAAAATCCTCCAGTGGAACATACTAAGTGCAAACAATAAATATGCATTCCTGCAAGCACACACACAAACAAATAACTATGACATCATAATGTTACAAGAAACACTTGTCAGGGAAAACGCCAAATTCTCATTTAAAGGGTACAAAGGGTGCAAAACACCATACACAGACACTAAAAGAGGACTAATCACCCTGGTTAAAACATAATCCTCAAAGAAGGTAGACAACATCCCTTGCGGAGATGATGTAGAATCACTCAGTGTAAAACTCACACTTGCAAACACAACACTGACAGTACACAACATATACAGGGCTCGGGACAACACATTTGAAGGGGAAGCACTCTTCAGTGCAGCGACACAGGAAAACACACTAATTTGGGGGAGACTTCAATGCACATCACCCAAGCCTGAACTCTACACAACAAACAAACACAACTGGGAGACATCTACACCAGTTATCACGTGAATTCCCAGAGGTGTGCCTATTAAACAGTGGAGAGCCAAACTCACCTAAAAGGAGGAAGACTAGATCTTACCTTCACAAACTCTGCCCTAAAGGAGCAAGCAACATGGAAGCTGCACGAGACCCTCACAACCGACCACATAGCCATTGACATTGGCCTATGGCTCAAAAAGCTGCCCCCCATACCGCCGCCACCAGAGAGATGGAACCCCAAGTTTGCAAACTGGGCTACATTCGAAGCCATAATGACGAGATGGGCGAGGGACTACCTTGAAAACCCTGCAAACGACATAGAACTCTTCTATGAAGAGTTCATCAGTAAACTCAGAGAGGCAGCAAACATGTCCATGCCAAAGATCAAAACGATCCAAGATCGATCACAAAGATGCATGGTACTACTGTGAAAGGGTCAAAGAACTCAATGCCAGAGTCAACAGAGTCAGGAAACTCTTCAGACGGGAACCATCTGAAGAGATGCACAGACTTCTCAGAGAGGTAATAGCCCACGCAACTGAAGAGACAAAAGAAATCAAACAACAGGCATGGCCTATGATTGGTGTGCAAACATCAGCAGACATACTCCAGTACCCAGATCTGGAGATTCCTTTGCAAAAATTGCAGGGAAAGAAGAACAGCGCAAAGCATCCATCCCAACCCACAAGAAGAAGCTGACAATATAGCAAGAAACTTCGCAGAAAGGAATACAAAAAATCCCACAAGCCTTCCCCCAAACAACACAGAAAAAATAAATGAAATTAAATTTCCCCGGCAAGGTGGAGGGAAATCAATACTGCCTGCAACACACCTGATGACACAGACACACCCTTCACTTATGGAAGAACTAACAGTGCCACTCAGCAAAGGGAAAGAGACACAGCCCCTGGAGCAGATGCAATCACTTACAGCATGCTGAGACACATGGGAGACCCTGCCAAACAGGTATATCTACTCCTGGTAATCAGGACATATGCAGAGCAAACCAGGCCAAAGAAATGGCAACAGCAAGACACACAACCAATACCTAAGCCAAAAGAGGAAGGCGCATATAGGCCGATATCCCTCATTAGCTGCACTGAAAAGGTTGGAGAAAGAATGGTTCTAAACAGACTACTATGGTAAGCAGGGCCCCTACACCATAGGCTCTATGCCTATAGGGAAGGAGTAGGCACCCATGAGTGCCTAACAGATGTGCTAAGTGCCATAAATGGCAGAAAATCCATAGTGGTCTTCTTAGATCTAGAAAAAGCATATGAATTGGCCAATGCAGCAACCATCCTCTCCTCCCTAGTCCGAAAGAGAATCAAAGGCAACCTGCTTACATGGACAAAAGGATACATGCAAGACAGAGAAGCAAGAGTAGTGTTCCAAGGCAGAATGTTAGAATACTACTCTCTTGAGAACGGCACTCCACAGGGGGGCATCTAAGCCCCTTCTTATTCAATCGAAGTCCTTATGGAAAAATGTAGCCTGTCTCGAGCTACCACAAGGAGTAGAGGTCTTCATATATGCTGACGATGTTTGCATCGTCAGCACCGGCCCTCAAAGACAGCTCCAAAAGATGCAAGAAGCTTGCAAAAACTTGAGGACAAGTGCACACAACTGGGACTCAAAATCAACAGAAATAAGACAAAAGCCATGGCAATAAAACATGATCAAAATCCACCCAACCTTCTACTGAAAGGAGATGTCATAGACTGGGTGGATAACTACACGTATCTGGGAGTCTGCAATGCAGATTCACTATCTCCTGAGAAGGAAATACAGCTCCTCCAAGCCAAAACAAAAATAGGGCTTAATGCCCTAAAGAAAATCACTTCATTGCAAGAAGGTGCAACATACCATCTGCTCAGGAGGTTCTACATACAAACCATCAGAGCACAAGTAGAATGCGCAGCACCAGTCCTGACAAATCTCAGAAAGGATCAACAGCAGAGGCTAGAAGTCCTCCAAAATAATGCAATGAGACTTATACTTGGAGCCCCAATGTGGACAAGAATTTGTCTCTTGAGGGCAGAGACACAACTGCAGTCTCTCAAGCACAGGATAGGCCAAAGAAATATTGCCATTCTGTGCAAAACCATCAGAAACGACAGAAATGGACCACACAAAAAAAAATGCAAGCATGTATAAACCTACACGAAGAACTAGACCCGCCCAAAACCTATGAGGGCAGTATACTCCAGACACTGAGAGAACTGGGTATGCAGGACACAGTGAAACACATAACAAAGGATGTCCCACCTGAGGGATACCAAAAACCACCTTCCTGGGTCGAAGACCCAATCCGGTATAACTTCACAATACTACCGGCAAACAAAGCACTGTGCACAACAGCACAAATGAAAACTGCAGCAGAAGAAGCAATCGGGAACACAGCAGCTGAAAATATATATTACACTGATGGCTCAGTTGACCCAGAAGCTCCAGCAACTGCAGCAGCAGTGGCTGCCCAAGACTTCAAAGGAAGCTGGAGGCTATCCAACAATGCCTCCATAGTACAAGCGGAACTAATGGCAATCTTAAAAGCCTTAGAAAATTCCAATTTAAAAGAAGGACACACAACAGTGCATATTGACTCCAAAGGAGCAATACTCGCTATCAAAGCGACAAACCCAAAAGAAAATGTGACACTGATAACAGCCATAAAATCATTGGCCAATTCACATCAAGCTGCTGGCAGGAGAGTCACACTAAACTGGATACCCAGCCAGTGGCGGGAATCCAGGGAAATGATGAAGCTGACATCCTTGCCAAAAGTGCCCTCAGCTGCAGTACAGTAAGCATAAAAGTGCAACCATCCATAACACACCTAAAGGAAATGGCAAAAAGCTATGCCAAACTCCAAGAAGAGAGTGAAGTACGACGTCCCTATCTACAAGAGTCAAGGACGTCCAAGTGGTATGTGGATGTCACAAATCTAACGCCGCATGACATCACAAAACAAACCACTAGAAAACTCTCAGTAATCACACACAGATTAAGGCTAGGATACCTCTGCACCTGGCAAATGATAGGAAATGAGGGCAGGTTATGTCAGTACTGTGACCGAGAGGCAATCCAGCCCCTCGAACACTACCTACTAGACTGCCAGAGACAGTCTTTCAGATCGAACCTAAACTGAAATAGAGCTGACACCGGCACAGATCACCAGACACATCTTAAATAACATAGGGACACATGGGAATCTCCTAATGTCTCACCCACCTCCCAGGTAAAAAGATGAATCACACGGCATTTCTCCATAGACACATGGGAATCTCCTAATGTCTTGTAAACAAAAAACCAATGAAAGCCACACAAAGCACAAACCCTCTACTTCACTGCTTGCAATGGAAGTCATAAACATCTTTGGGAGCATATGTATAAGTGTGAGTATGCATGAACATGTATATATACTATAATACTTGCTTAATGTTGGTTTGATATATATTGCAATATTTTCAGATGCTACACACATGTATATATATTGTGCCTAAAATGTTTATATGTAACACTTTTCTTTCCCTCAAAGTAAAACTCGCTTCCTTCTTCCTACTCAGCCCTCTCCAGCTAGGCTGAGTCTCACTGCTATAAAACTTTCTCTCCTACTGATGGGTACCGTAAGGTTCAAAGGGGTTGCAATCCTGCCTGTCACCCTATCTCCTTTCTAAAACTAACAGCCAAAGCACTGTTTTTTGTATCTTTACAGATATTCCAGTTACGGGCTGCTCTAGGAGCAAGAGCCCGTGCCAGCACAAGGCTGGCTTAATCTTCAACAACAACTTTCTTGCTACAGTCACTTCAACCGACTCGTCAGAAGATGACCTATGAGAAGGTCGAAACGTCACGTGATACCAGCTATACCAGCACCAATACCAGCCCTTAAACCTAAGACGACCCCGGCCCAAACTGGACTACGCCTACGGAATAATACCAGCACTGATGACGACCCCTGCTTGACCTGGACCTGATATCTTGTTCTAATAAAAGATTCCTTCAGCATTTATAATTTTTGAAAATTCCCAATATGAATATTGGCCAGTTACTCAGAAACATTGCTGAGCCTGAGAAGCGAATTGTAAGGAAAATAGAAAAAACAATATATAAAATCAACTCGCTTAATTCTGCCATCCTTTTTAACAGAATAATAATAATAATAATAATAATAATAATAATAATAATAATAATAATAATAATAATAATAATAATGTGGCGCCGTGGAGGAGTGGGTTAGGTCGTCAATAGACTTAAGTCAAGTTAAGCAACATTGGGGCTGGTCAGTCGTTGGATGGGTGACCGCTCTCCTCGGCGTTGATTCCTTGGGAAAGGATCTTTACCATAATTTCTTCAGTCTACTCAGCTGTAAATGAGTACCTATCCCTGATGGGGTAGGGTCCAGCTATGGGTTAAATAGCAGAACTCAGCAACATGATGGAAAAGAAATGAAGGAATAAAACGACAACGACGTAAATGGAACCTCTGGCAACAGAGGAGCTTCGTCCGGCAACCAGGTATTCAACCCGAATTGAAGGGGAAGATGGTTCAGGTACTTGGAGGTCGTCATCAGCAAACTGGTCACCAAAACGACAGTAATCAACAGCCTGAGATGGAGCTACAGAGGCAAAAAGGAAGAAATGGACAAAGAGAAGAAAATAAGGAAATATGGAGATTGCTACATCAGAAGCAACCCGACGGAGAGAGGATATAGAAGAAGATTGGTCAACATCTGGAATGAGAGGCAATAACACCCCCAAACAGAGCAGAGGCTGGCAGACCAAGTAAGGAACATAAAGAAAAAGAACTGGCTCTCCCCAACAGAATGAGAAGAACTGGAAAGGGTAATGTCACACGACAACGAATTACACGAAGACGAACTGAGAGACGATGCCACAGAAGACGACAGGGAGGATGAGGTATCAAACAACGACACACTAAGAAACACCGACGAAGAAACAGAGAGGACGGAATGGGTAGAAAAGATTAGACAATGGATGGACCCAGATACAGAGAGAACAAAGATCCCTTCCATGAAAGCCTACAACACCAAGAAATTAAGGGAGAAAACAAGTGAGGTCAATGAAATAATGGGCATAATACACACCACCAGTATCACAGAAACAAATAACTTGACATATGCAGGAGCAAGATTACTAGCAGAACTGATGGGGATTCGAACACCAACACCACCAGCACAACCAACCCAACAGAAACCAAAACAGCAACCTCCTTGGAAAAGGCGCCTGGAAAAGCAAATCATGGTGATGAAATCTGACTTGAGTAAACTGAAAGAGATGGCAGAAAAAAGGCTAAGAAGCAAGAAAACAAGGGAGCAACTCAACGAGAAATACAAAGTACAAGAGAGGGGACTAAACAACACAATAGAAGATGTAAAACAGAGGCTTAAGGCCAAAGCACATAAGATCCAACGGTACATGAACAGGAATAAGGGATACCAACAGAACAAACTATTCGGAACCAACCAGAAAAGACTATACAGCCAACTAAGAGGGGAAGACAACCACCCAGAAATTCCTGAAGCCAAACCAAGTAAGAAGACTCTGGGAAAAACATATGGAGCAATCCGGTATCACACAACAAACATGCAACATGGCTCCAGGAAGTCAAGGAAGAAGAAACAGGGAGAATAAAACAAAGATTCACAGACATCACGACAGACACAGTCAGACACCAGCTAAAGAAAATGGCAAACTGGAAAGCCCCAGGTCCCGATGAAGTCCATGGATAATGGAACTCAAAAACTTCAAGGCCCTACACCCACGAATAGCAGAACAACTCCAGCATTGTATCTCAAATCACCAAGCACCCAAATGGATGACCACAGGAGAAAACATCCTTAGTACAAAAAGACAAGAGTAAGGGAAAATATAGCCAGTAACTACAGGCCTATCACCGCCTGCCTACCAATAATGTGGAAGTTACTAACAGGTATCATCAGTGGAAAGGCTATACAACTACCTAGAGGAGACAAACACATCCCCCACCAACAGAAGGTTGCAGAAGGAAGTGTAGGGGGCACAAAAGACCAGCTCCTGATAGACAAAATGGTAATGAAGAACAGTAGAGAAGGAAAGGAAAAACCAACCTAAACATGGCATGGATAGACTATAAGAAAGCCTTCGACATGATACCACACACATGGCTAATAGAATGCCTGAAAAATATATGGGGCAGAGGAAAATACCATCAGCTTCCTCAAAATACAATGCGCAACTGGAATACAATACTTACAAGCTCTGGAATAAGACTAGCAGAGGTTAATATCAGGAGAAGGATCTTCCAGGGCGACTCACTGTCCCCACTACTCTTCGTAGTAGCCATGATTCCCATGACAAAAGTACTACAGAAGATGGATGCCGGGTACCAACTCAAGAAAAGAGGCAACAGAATCAACCATCTGATGTTCATGGACGACATCAAGCTGTATGGTAAGAGCATCAAGGAAATAGATACCCTAATCCAGACTGTAAGGATTGTATCTGGGGACATCAGGATGGAGTTTGGAATAGAAAAATGCGCCTTAGTCAACATACAAAAAGGCAAAGTAACGAGAACTGAAGGGATAAAGCTACCAGATGGGAGCAACATCAAACACATAGATGAGACGGGATACAAATACCTGGGAATAATGGAAGGAGGGATATAAAACACCAAGAGATGAAGGACACGATCAGGAAAGAATATATGCAGAGACTCAAGGCGATTACTCAAGTCAAAACTCAACGCCGGAAATATGATAAAAGCCATAAACACAATGGGCAGTGCCAGTAATCAGATACAGCGCAGGAATAGTGGAATGGACGAAGGCAGAAACTCCGCAGCATAGATCAGAAAACCAGGAAACATATGACAATACACAAAGCACTACACCAAGAGCAAATACGGACAGACTATACATAACACGAAAGAAGGAGGAGAGGACTACTAAGTATAGAGGACTGCGTCAACATCGAAAACAGGGCACTGGGGCAATATCTAAAAACCAGTGAAGACGAGTGGCTCAAGAGTGCATGGGAAGAAGGACTAATAAAAGTAGACGAAGACCCAGAAATATACAGAGACAGGAGAAAGACAGACAGAAAAGATGACTGGCACAACAAACCAATGCACGGACAATACATGAGACAGACTAAAGAACTAGCCAGCGATGACAATTGGCAATGGCTACAGAGGGGAGAGCTAAAGAAGGAAACTGAAGGAATGATCAGCGGCACAAGATCAGGCCCTAAGAACTAGATATGTTCAAAGAACGATAGACGGAAATAAACATCTCTCCCATATGTAGGAAGTGCAATACGAAAAATGAAACCATAAACCACATAGCAAGTGAATGCCTGGCACTTGCACAGAACCAGTACAAAAAGAGGCATGATTCAGTGGCAAAAGCCCTCCACTGGAACCTGTGCAAGAAACATCAGCTACCTTGCAGTAATAAGTGATACGAGCACCAACCTGAAGGAGTGATAGAAATCGATCAGGCAAAGATCCTCTGGGACTATGGTATCAGAACGGATAGGGTGATACGTGCAAACAGACCAGACGTGACGTTGATTGACAAAGTCAAGAAGAAAGTATCACTCATTGATGTCGCAATACCATGGGACACCAGAGTTGAAGAGAAAGAGAGGGAAAAAATGGAAAAGTATCAAGATCTGAAAATAGAAATAAGAAGGATATGGGATATTTTTTTTTGCCAGTGGAAATCGTACCCATAATCATAGGAGCACTAGGCACGATCCCAAGATCCCTGAAAAGGAATCTAGAAAAACTAGAGGCTGAAGTAGCTCCAGGACTAATGCAGAAGAGTGTGATCCTAGAAACGGCACACATAGTAAGAAAAGTGATGGACTCCTAAGGAGGCATGATGCAACCCGGAACCCCACACTATAAATACCACCCAGTCGAATTGGAGGACTGTGATAGAGCAAAAAAAAAAAAAAATAATAATAATAATAATAATAATATTTTCGTGATTCTCTCTCTCTCTCATCTCATGGCAAGGAGGTCCATAGAGAGAGAGAGAGAGAGAGAGAGAGAGAGAGAGAGAGAGAGGGAGAGAGAGAGAGAGAGAGAGAGAGAGAGAGAGGACCTGGGTTTGATTACCTTCGGTGATGAAGGGAAATTTTTTTTTTCTTTTTCTCATTACCTGTGACTTTTCTTATTTGTCCTTACCAATGTTTTTATGAATTAGCGAATCATCAGGCACCCATATATATATTTTTATGGCTTTCAAATATATAAACTTTTTACGAAGTTATCAGGAAACAATCGTTGATACCATATATCTCTAAATTCTACGTTGCATTATTGTTCCTCTACCATAAGCTATGCAAAATCGACATATATACGTATATCTAATGTCTATATGTCTATCTATATGTCTATATATGTCTATGGCTATATATACATATGTCTATATATATATGTCTATGTCTATATATATATATATATATATATATATATATATATATATATATATATGTGTGTGTGTGTGTGTGTGTGTGTGTGTGTGTGTGTAATGTGTGTGTGTAACCCAAAGCAACACTGTGATACGTAAAACCTGTTCCTTGCTTGGAAGGAACAGGGCAACTCTTTCAGGATTAAGCAATTTGTGATTTGGGTATGGTATTGCCTGGCTTTAGACTACCGTGGGATGCAAGGGGTATGATGGTAGTAGTCCTTTCTCTCTCTCTCTCTCTCTCTCTCTCTGTCTCTCTCTGTCTCTCTCTCTCTCTCTGTAAATGTTTTCCGTCTTTTATCATTATTCACCGAAATTTGCTTTTTTGTCAACAGACAAGAGACATTCAGTAATGAAATGGAAATGAAAAAGAGATAACGCTCCCTTGAGAGAGAGAGAGAGAGAGAGAGAGAGAGAGAGAGAGACGATCTGAGAAACAGAATATCTAGCATTAAAGAGGATATGGGCAGAAACGGAAATGAAAAATTGATAGAAGGGGAAAGCGTGAAAAAAAAAAAAAAGTTGGATTTCTGGGAAGCAATTATTGTTTGATGAGCATCACGGGAATTTGAGGAATTGAAAACCGGGAGCGCTTTTCAGTTGTGGAAAAGGACCGAATGAACGCATCTGGCAATCGGCATAGCAGCGCTTTGTGGGTGTAATGGGGAGAGGAGGGGGAAATGAGCCTAAATAATGCGTCAAAACGAACGATGGAAGATAAAACTTGCATTGGAATATTACTATAGAGCAGGGGTTCTTAACAGGGGGTATCCATACCCCTTGGGGGTATGAGCACCACATGCAGCGGGTATGGGACGTGATCATTGGATATTGATATATATTTGATTTTAATGTGTCAATGTGTACATGGGCACGTTTTGTAAATAGCTGTAAATGCTTTTGATTTTATTGTATGTTCTATTCTTAGCTGTTCATACCTGAAGTATGAACAAAACTAAATATATTAAGTTAAATTGTCAACAAAATAGGACTTAAGTGGACTTTAAGCAAAGGGGTTATGGAACCATATTGGGCAATTCATTTGGGGTCTGGAGTCCTTTAAAGGTTAAGACCCCTGGTATAGGAGAACGGACCTCCAGCTTACTCGTGCTACGTGCTAATATCTACGGTCGAATAGTGCTTTGTTTAGCCAATTGAAATAAATACGTTTCATTTGGGGTCTGGAGTCCTTTAAAGGTTAAGACCCCTGGTATACGAGAACGGACCTCCAGCTTACTCGTGCTACGTGCTAATATCTACGGTCGAATAGTGCTTTGTTTAGCCAATTGAAATAAATA
>NC_061089.1:85762672-85842672 GCF_015104395.2 Macrobrachium nipponense
TCTGATCGTTCAACAACAATGCAATTTTCGGGTGCTGGTGCGACGCCAGAGCCCCAGCACGCTCGCGCTACACGTTAATGTTGAGAGAGGGAAGAGAGCAATGAAAAAATAAAAAATACATTCTTTTGACATATTTTCTAAAATTATTGTATCTGTCCCACATAAATCAATAGCAATTAACTGTGACACTGAATCACTACTTAAAATGACATTTAGTTATTTTATGGTCTCGTAAATAATTGTAGTGGACCTACTTCATACAGTGTACAAAAATGGCACTGGTATATATATAAATATATATAATATCATCACCCAAAACAAGACAAGATAAAAAAAACGGAGAGGACTCCTACATATGAAACAAAAGATAGCAAAAAGATCTTGATACTTATACGCCCTACAAACAAACAAACAAACAAAAAAGAAGGAAGGACTCCTTGATATAAAACAAAAGCAAAAAAACATCTTGAGACATATACCACCCACAAACAAACAAACAAATACTAAGGACTCCTACATTCGAGGAAAATTCAGAAAACAAATCATGAGACATATACCACCCACAAACAAACAAAAAAGCAGGACACCTACATATAAAACCAAAGAAAAAAAATTCTTTAAACATATATCACCCAGACAAACAAACAAAATACAAAGGACTCCTACGATCAAGACAAAATCAGAAAAAAAAAATCATGAGACATATACCACCCACAAACAAACCAAAAAAATAAAAGGCAGGACTTCTACATTCGAAATAAAATCAAAGAAAAAAATCATGAGACATATACCACCCACAAACAAACCAAAGAGGCAGTGAGGACTCTTGCAATCGAAACAAAAGAAGAAAAAAAAACTTGAGGTGAGGAAATCTCGTCTAATAAACTCTGGTGCGAGAGATAACAAGATGGGTTTCATTGCCTTGATCAACCGCAAGAGAGATTTGAGGGGAGATAAAAACCCAGCAGATCCAACACATGTGAGATAGTTGTACGATTCCTAAATCTATACATGGTTTCTTAAAATCTAGAGAGAGAGAGAGAGAGAGAGAGAGAGAGAGAGAGAGAGAGAGAGAGAGAGAGAGAGAATAGAGTTAAAACGAATAAGTTGTACGACATTCCTAAATCTATACTGGTTTCAAAAATGAGAGAGAGAGAGAGAGAGAGAGAGAGGAGAGAGGATTTCTTAAAATCGAGAGAGAGAGAGAGAGAGAGAGAGAATACAATAAGTTGTAGGATTCCTAACAAAATTATACATGGTTTCTTAAAATCGAGAGAGAGAGAGAGAGAGAGAGAGAGAGAGAGAGGTGAGCCGAGAGAGAGAGAGAGCCGAGAGAAGTTGTAGGATTCCTAACAAAATTATACATGGTTTCTTAAAATCGAGAGAGAGAGAGAGAGAGAGAGATACGATTCCTAACAAAAAAGAGAGAGAGAGAGAGATCAATAAGTAGGATTCCAACAAAATTATAGGTTTCTTAAAATCGAGGAGAGAGAGAGAGAGAGAGAGAGAGAGAGAGAGAGAGAGAGAGAGTAGAATAAGTTGTACACTTCCTAACAAAATCTACATGGTTTCTTAAACGCTAGAGAGAGAGAGAGAGAGAGAGAGAGAGAGAGAGAGAGAGAGAGAGAGAGAGAGAGAGAGAGAGAGAGAATAGAAGAAGTTGTACGATTCCTAACAAAATCTATATATGGTTTCTTAAAATCTAGAGAGAGAGAGAGAGAGAGAGAGAGAGAGAGAGAGAGAGAGATTTTCAACGAAACGTACATGATTTCTTTCAATCAATAAATCAAGAGAGAGAGAGAGAGCGAGAGAGAGAGAGAGAGAGAGAGAGAGAGAGAGAGAGAGAGAGAGAGAGAGTACACTGTTGTAGGATTCTTAATAATAATTTCATGGTTTCTTCAAACCTATTTACCTACGGTAGCTCTGAACTTTACATGAATGTTTATCTTATATATTCAGTGTTTTCTCTAGGAAATTACAAAAGAAGTAATTTATAAACACAAATAGATACATAAGTAATATTTTTCACGTTATAAGTCACAGAGAGGGGTTGAAAAAAAGCAAAAAAAAGATATTCATCAGGTCACTAAGCGAAAGGCAAAACAATGTAAGGAAACGTATTCTTCAGAAACGTTTTGAATGCTAAATGTTTTTTGCTTACTTTGGGAGTAAGCCTACAAACTACATAGTTGTTGATGTTTTTGTGGCTGTTCTTGTTGGGTTGGGGAGTAGAAAACGTCTAAGGACAAGCCTAAAAAGGTCTGAAAAAGATGTTTCAGGATAGGATATCTATGATTTCTTTACTAGAATGAAAAAGTAAAAAATAAATAACGTACATGGTAAACAGTACAGAACAATTATTTTTAATAAAATATAGCGTATTTATTTTTATTTTCGCTGGTGAAACAAGGCTCTATTTGACCTTAGATTTTAGTATGCGCCATTTTGATAGTAAACACAACGAGATGCACAATGGTGCATTCCCTCATCTCTAAAAATGAAACACAAACACACACATACACAAACAATTGGAAACCTTTACCAAGACCTCAGAACGAAAAGAAAGCAGAAAAAGCAAATGATTTCAAGATTCCTTCCACTCCAACTATTTCTGAAGCCAACACAGGAGAGATTCCGGGGAAAGAATACGTTTCGATTCAATGAGTTTCAGTGACTCCGAGAATACACAAGGACACGTTTTGTATGCATTAGAAGCAGGGGGGCCAGTCTCAGAAACAAGGCAATAAAAGTTTGTTTCTCTCTCTCTCTCTCTCTCTCTCTCTCTATATGAGAAATATAGTAACTCAGAATGTGAACTAATAGCGGTAGAATTTGAATCTGAAAAATTAATGAACATAGTAATATATAGACCTCCTAATACTAAAGAGTTTGACTTAATAATAGAAAAATTGGATGATATATGTAGAAATCACAAGGACTGGACTATTCTCCTATCTGGAGACTTCAACTTTCCTTTCGTAGACTGGAAAGAACGAATAGGAGATTGTGGATGTACTTATACATATAAAAAAAGAGAGTAATAGTAGTGCAGAAGATAAGAGGCAATTCGAAAAGCTATTAGATATGCTACTAGAATACAACATTCAACAAATAAATCACCTGCCAACAAGAAAGGAAAATACTTTAGACCTAGTATTTGTGAACGAGATGAATTATGTTAAAGAAATAATAGTTTATAATGCGAGTATTTCAGACCATAATGTCATAGAATTAACAGTCCATTCCAAAGCAAGTGAAAACAGAGATAAGCAAGAAATGAAAAAGTGGGAAGGATATGGAAAATACAACTTCTACAGTAAAAATTATAAAATGGTGGTCAGAAATAAATGAAGAATTAAACAAAGATTGGGATAATATTTTCGTAAGTGATGACATAAAGGTAAATACGGAGATATTATATAAAATATTAGAGAAAATAGTGGATAAATATATACCGAAGAAGAAAAGTAAACATCAGTCATGCATACCAAGAGACAGAAGGATCTTGTTCCAGAAAAATCAGAAAGTGGAAAAAAAGTCTAGCAAAAAAAAAAAAATGCATGGAAAGTTATAGAACTAAAAAGTAAGATAGAAAATGCAGAACAAAAGATTATACAATCAAAAGAAAATGAAAAACGGGACTTGAAGAAAAAACCCTATTAAATATCAAGCAAAATCCCAAACTATTATACTCAATATGCGAAGAGATGATCAAAAAGAAGAATAGAAATAGGCCCTCTAAGAATTGAAGGGAGATTCAAGCGAATGAAAAAAAAGGAAATTTGCCAACATACTGGCAGAACGTATAGAGAGAATTCACCCCTAGAATAGATATGAAGATAATGATATAGAAGTAAGGGATGAAAATAGTGAATATTTAGCTGACATAGATATTAATGAAGCTGATATTGTGCAGGCTATTAATGAAATTAAAAATGGAGCTGCTGCAGGGCCTGATGGAATTCCTGCTATTTTGTTAAAGAAAGTAGTTCATTCTATCGCAAAGCCACTTGCAATATTATTAAGACAAAGTGTAGATACAGGCAAGATTTATGATGAGCACAAATTAGCATATATTACCCCTACTTTCAAAAGTGGATCAAGACTAGAGGCAAGTAATTATAGGCCTGGTTTGAGTCTAACATCACATATTATGAAAGTGTATGAAAGGGTAATGAAGAAAAAATATTATGAAAACATTTAATAAAAAATAATTTGTTTAATAAAGGACAACATGGTTTCGTACCCGGAAAAAGTACACAAACCCAACTGTTAGTCCACCGTGAGAACATATTCAAAAATATGAAAAGCGGAAATGAAACAGATGTTTGGTTTATTTGACTTTGCAAAAGCTTTTGATAAAGTAGACCATAATATATTAGCGAAGAAAATTAGAAAACACAATATCGTGGATAAAGTAGGAAGATGGTTAAAAGAATTTTTACACAACAGAAAAAACAGATAGTTATTGCAAAACGACGAGAAATCGGATGAAACCAAGTAATATCCGGTGTGCCGCAAGGTACGGTGTTAGCTGCAATACTGTTTGTTATTATGATTGAAGACATAGACAATAATGTTAAGGATTCGTAGTGAGTAGTTTCGCAGATGACACAAGAATAAGTAGAGAAATTACTTGTGATGAAGATAGGAACGCTCTACAAAGAGACCTTAACAAAGTATATGATTGGGCAGAGGTAAATAGGATGGTATTTAGCTCTGATAAATTTGAATCAATAAATTATGGAGACAGAGAAAGAAAGCTATATGCATATAAGGGACCATAATAATGAGACAATCACAAATAAGGAAGCAGTTAAAGTAGCCTTGGTGTGATGATGAATAGGAACTGTGTTATGCAATGATCAAATAGCACTCTGTTGGCAAAATGTAAAGCAAAAAATGGGAATGTTGTTAAGGCACTTCAAAACAAGAAAAGCTGAACACATGATTATGCTTTATAAAACATATGTTCGTAGTCCACTTGAATATTGCAATATGATATGGTACCCACACTATCAAAAGGATATTGCACAAATAGAGAGTGTACAAAGGTCCTTTACAGCTAGAATAGAAGAAGTTAAAGACCTTGACTACTGGGAAAGACTACAATTCTTAAAATTATATAGTCTAGAAAGGGAGAAGAGAACGCTACATGATAATTCAGGCATGGAACAGATAGAATGGAATAGCAGAAAATATCATGGAACTAAAAATATCAGAAAGGAGCAAGCAGAGGTAGATTAATAGTGCCCAAAACTATACCAGGAAAAATAAGGAAAGCACACAGGACATTAATCCACTACGCACCCAGCATCGATAATGCAGCGTCTATTCAATGCGTTGCCAGCTCATCTGAGGAATATATCAGGATGAGCGTAGATGTGTTTTAAGAATAAGCTCGACAAATATCTAAACTGCATCCCAGACCATCCAAGATTGGAAGATGCAAAATATACCGGAAGATGTACTAGCAACTCTCTGGTAGACATTAGAGGTTGCCTCACACTGAGGGACCTGGGGCAAACCCGAACAAGATGTAAGGTCTGTAAGGTAAGGTCTCTCTCTCTCTCTCTCTGTAGAATACATACAAACACACACACACACATACACACACACACACTCACACAACCACACACACTTACACACACATATATACATCATCATATGATATTCTATATATATATATATATATATATATATATATATATATATATATATATATATATATATATATATATATATCTAATATACAGTACCAGTCATAATACTTTGCGTGGTAGGGAAGATGGAAGAAGGAAAAGAGTACAGCAAACTACAAATATTCAGGAAAAATCAATTATTAAAGCAACCATCATAAAATTTGGAATGAATAATCACCAACTCCTGCCCTAGTTCTTGATAGGCATGCCACAACATTTACGGACTTTTTGGAGTTTCATGGGCATTGAATCTGAAAACCACTGCAGGAGGGACTCGTTCAGATCGTCCCAAGCGCGTTTCAAACTTTGTGCTGCAAGACGTGTGCACATTCAGTAACTTTCTTTTTATGGTTGCTTAATGATTCAAATGGCTGGGGAATTCCCTGGCTAGTCGTGGATATATTCAATTCCACAATCTCTAAGCCACAAAGTATTCTGTGTGGCGGTATGATCCCCAGTGCACGAATCCTAATCCAATGCCATTGAAAATCAGCCATTGAAACAAAAAAAAATTCGGCTTGAGTGAAATTGACTAATTGGGAACTTTACTAGAGCTACTGGCTCACTCACAGAAAGTGTAACTCTGTGTAAGAGCTCTTCAGTAACCTGTTGGATGCTGTGACAGTTGGATGTCGAATTCTTTTCTCGTGCTCTGCCATAGCCGTTGCTAACATTATTTTGTGTGGTTGAGTGAGTGTGATTGTATTAACAATGTCTAAACCGTACACTTCCATTGAGATATCGTGTGAGAGTGATACAACTTTACGAGGAAGGCCTTAAAACTGGTGTAATTAGCCAAAAAATTGGCGTGAAACAACTGACTGTCCAAAACATTCTGAAAACTTTTCGTGAATCGAGACGGAAAGAAGCACCCAAGGCTAGGACCAGCACTGGGAGGCCCCCTTTTATTAGTAAGAGGGGGTTAAGAGTTCTCGCCAGGAACATTGAGACCTCAATGTTCCTGGCGAGAACTCTTAACCCCTTCTTACTAATAAAAGGGGGCCTCCCAGTGCTGGTCCTAGTCTTGGGTACTTCCTTCCCTCCCGACTCACGAAAGTTTTCAGAAGTTCTGGACAGTCCGTTGGTTTCACGCCATTTTTTGGCTAATTACACCATTTTTTAAGGCCTTCCTCGTAAAGTTGTATCACTCTCACACGATATCTCAATGGAAGTATACGGTTTAGACATTGTTAATACAACCACACTCACTCAACCACACAAAATAATGTTAGCAATGGCTATGGCAGAGCACGAGAAAAGAATTCGACATCCAGCTGTCACAACATCCAACAGGTTACTGAAGAGCTCTTACGCAGAGTTACACTTTCTGTGAGTGAGCCAGTAGCTCTAGTTAAGTTCCCAATTAGTCAATTTCACTCAGCCGAATTTTTTTTCGTTTCAATGGCTGATTTTCAATGGCATTGGATTAAGATTCGTGCACTGGGGATCATACCGCCAAACAGAATACTTTGTGGCTTAGAGATTGTGGAATTGAATATATCCACGACTAGCCAGGGAATACCCAAGCCATTTCAATCATTAAGCAATCATAAAAAGAAAGTTACTAAATGTGGACACGTCTTGCAGCGCAAAGTTTGAAATGCGCTTGGGACCGATATATATATATATATAATATATATATATATATATATATATATATATATATATATATATATATACGACACAGTCCAGACGTACAGGGCGTTTATTCACATGTTAAAGAAGATCAAGGGCAGGAACACGAAGAGATTCACATTATCCTTTAATCCTACGTTCGTGACAACATCGCCACATCTTCAGGGATTTTTTCTCACAAAATAAAGTATAAAATGTTAACATAAAATAAGAGCTGATCACAAGATCCAATAGTTGAAAATTAAAAAACAGTTTAATGGTAAAATTACAACTCTCATACTTAAATTACATGCACACTTGATTAAAACAGACCAGAAATACCAGACAACTTACAAATGACGAGAAGAATATTTAAAAATTAAAACTAAATTACACAAAGACAAAAGTAATAAAAAATATCATAAAGTAAAAGTCATATATTCACAAAACCACAGCCAAAAAAAACAGCTCAACACCCAACCAACCTTTCAGCATCAAAGATAAAAACACACTAAAAGTAAACAACTTCAAGAGGCACAAGGAATGACAGAATAATTAGGCTAAAAACATGGACAGCAGAGGAATGGTTGTTTAAAAGTTGGAACTCGTAGTTTGATGTTCAGAGTTTCCAAAATCAACAGTTCGTTTGGGTTCCCTTGTTTGGCCAATAATTTTTTTAAAATCATCGTAATTGACTGTAGCTTTACATTTAAAAGTATGCTTCCTTATTAAGATGTTTCAGGGTTAGATAATTTACACCCAGTTCTGTAACTAACGCCCCGATGGGAATCGGCCCTGACCCTGAGAAGACGCCGAAAGGTTGGTTGGGTGTTGAGCTGTTTTTGGCTGTGGTTTTGTGAATATATGACTTTTACTTTTTATGATATTTTTTATTACTTTTGTCTTTGTGTAATTTAGTTTTAATTTTTAAATATTCTTCTCGTCATTTGTAAGTTGTTTGGTATTTCTGTCTGTTTTAATCAAGTGTGCATGTAATTTAAGTATGAGAGTTGTAATTTTACCATTAAACTGTTTTTTAATTTTCAACTATTGGATCTTGTGATCAGCTCTTATTTTATGTTAACATTTTATACTTTATTTTGTAGAAAAAATCCCTGAAGATGTGGCGATGTTGTCACGAAACGTAGGATTAAAGGATAATGTGAATCTCTTCGTGTTCCTGCCCTTGATCTTCTTTAACATGTGAATAAACGCCTGTACGTCTGGACTGTGTCGTATATATATATATATATATATATATATATGATATATATATATATATATATATATATGCATCCATACCTAGTGCTTTCATGTATTTAATATACAATTCTTCAGGTAAAGTACAAATTACAGTATTGAAGATTTGAATACTATACACATGAAAGTCGTAGATACCGATCTTTTTTTATTATTTATTATTATTATTATTAGTTATTATTATTTTATTTATTGATTATTATTATTCTTAATTATTTTATTATTATTTTTTTTTTATTTATTTTATTTATTTTTTTTTTGCTCTATCACAGTCCTCCAATTCGACTGGGTGGTATTTATAGTGTGGGGTTTCCGGGTTGCATCTTGCCTCCTTAGGAGTCCCATCACTCTCCTTACTATGTGTGCCGTTTCTAGATCACACTCTTCTGCATGAGTCCTGGAGCTACATCAGCCTCTAGTTTTCTTTCCAGATTCCTTTTCAGGGGATCTTGGGATCGTGCCTAGTGCTCCTATGATTATGGGTACGATTTCCACTGGCATATCCCATATCCTTCTTATTTCTATTTTCAGATCTTGATACTTATCCATTTTTTCCCTCCCATCTTTCTCTTCAACTCAACCTGGTGGTGTCCCATGGTATTGGCGACATCAATGAGTGATACTTACTTCTTGACTTGTCAATCAACGTCACGTATGGTCTGTTTGCACGTATCACCCTATCCGTCCTGATACCATAGTCCCCCGAGGAATCTTTGCCTGATCGTTTTCTATCACTCCCTCAGGTTGGTGCTCGTACCACTTATTACTGCAAGGTAGCTGATGTTTCTTGCACAGGCTCCAGTGGAGGGCTTTTGCCACTGAATCATGCCTCTTTTTGTACTGGTTCTGTGCAAGTGCCGGGCATTCGCTTGCTATGTGGTTATGGTTTCATTGTTCGTATTGCACTTCCTACATATGGGAGAGATGTTATTTCCGTCTATCGTTCTTTTGAACATATCTGGTTCTTAGGGCCTGATCCTTGTGCCGCCTGTTCATCCATTCCTTCAGTTTCCTTCTTTAGCTCTCCCCTCTGTAGCCATTGCCATGTGTCATCGCTGGCTAGTTCTTTAGTCTGTCTCATGTATTGTCCGTGCATTGGTTTATTATGCCAGTCCTCTGTTCTGTGATACTGGTGGCATTCTATTAGCCATGTGTGTGGTATCATGTCGAAGGCTTTCTTATAGTCTATCCATGCCATGCTTAGGTTGGTTTTCCTTCTCCTGCTGTTCTTCATTACCATTTTGTCTATCAGGAGCTGGTCTTTTGTGCCCCTACACTTCCTTCTGCCAGCCTTTCTGTTGGTGGGATGGTGTTGTCTCCTCTAGGTAGTTGTATAGCCTTTCACTGATGATAACCTGTTAGTAACTTCCACATTATTGGTAGGCAGGTGATAGGCCTGTAGTTACTGGCTATATTTCCCTTACTCTTGTCTTTTTGTACTAAGGATGTTCCATGCACTTCATCTGGACCTGTGGTTTTCCAGTTTGGCATTTTCTGTAGTTGGTGTCTGACTGTAACTGTCGTGATTCTCCCAGTTTCTTCTTCCTTGATTTCCTGGAGCCATGTTGCATGTTTGTTGTGTGATACCGGATTGCTCCATATGTTTTCCCAGAGTCTCTTACTTGGTTCGGCTTCAGGAGTTTCTGGGTGGTTGTCTTCCCCTCTTAGTTGGCTGTATAGTCTTTTCTGGTTGGTTCCGAATAGTTTGTTCTGTTGGTATCCCTTATTCCTGTTCGTGTACCGTTGGATCTTATGTGCTTTGGCCTTAAGCCTCTGTTTGTTAAACATCTTCTATCGTGTTGTTTAGTCCCCATCCTTCTTGTACTTTGTATTTCTCGTTGAGTTCCCTTTTTCCCCCTTGTTTTGTTTTCTTGCTTCTTAAGTTAGCCTTTTTTTCCTTCTGCATCTCTTTCAGTTTACTCAAGTCAGATCTCATCACCATGATTTGCTTTTCCAGGCGCCTTTTCCAAGGAGGTTGCTGTTTTGGTTTCTGTTGGGTTGGTTTTGCTGGTGGTGTTGGTGTGTTCGAATCCCCATCAGTTCTGCTACTAATCTTGCTCCTGCATATGTCAAGTTATTTGTTTCTGTGATACTGGTGGTGTGAATTATGCCAATTATTTCATTGACCTCACTTGTTTTCTCCCTTAATTTCTTGGTGTGTAGGCTTTCATGGAGGGGATCTTTGTTTCTCTCGTATCTGGCTCCATCCATTGTCTAATCTTTTCTACCCATTCCGTCCTCTCTGTTACTTCGTCGGTGTTTCTTCTCGTGTGTCGTGTTGATACCTCATCCTCCTTGTCGTCTTCTGTGGCATCGTCTCTCAGTTCGTCTTCGTGTAATTCGTTGTCGTGTGACATTTCCCTTTCCAGTTCTTCTCTCTTGTTGGGGAGAGCCAGTTCTTTTTCTTTATGTTCCTTACTTGGTCTGCCAGCTCTGCTCTGTGTTATTCCTCTCATTCCAGATGTTGACCAATCTTCTTCTATATCCTATCCTCTCTTCTCGCGTCGGGTTTCTTCTGGATGTAGCATCTTCCATATTTCCCTTTTTCTTCTCTTGGTCCATTCTCCTTTTTTCTTCTGTAGCTCCAATCTCAAGGCTGTTTGATTACTGTCGTGGTGATCAGTTGCTGGATGACGACCTCCAAGTACCTGACCGTCTTCCCCTTCAATTGGTTGAAATAACCTGGTTGCCGACGAAGCTCCTCTATTGCCAGAGGTTCCATTTACGTCGTTGTCGTTATTCCTTCATTTCTTTCCATCATTGCTGAGTTTGCTATTTAACCCATAGCTGGACCCTACCCCATCAGGGATAGGTACTCATTTACAGCTGAGTAGACTGAGGAAATTATGGTAAAGATCCTTTCCCAAGGAATCAACGCCGAGGAGAGCGGTAACCCATCCAACAACTGACCAACCCAATGTTGCTTACTTGACTTAAGTCCATTGACGACCTAACTCACTCCTCCACGGAACCACATTTATTATTATTATATTATTATTATTATTATTATTATTATTATTATATTGAAGGAGATTGATATTTTAGCTGCACTGATTTTTTTAGAAATTCTTCTCTAATTCTTCTTATTAAGGCTTTTTCAATGTTTCATAGATTGGTGGGTAACGTGCCTATGGGAGGCATAGAGAAAAGTCAAGATAGATCGATTAATTTGTAAATATTATTTCAAAGTAAGTCGAATATAGCGTACATTATCCGTAGATTAAATACATTTCTAATTTGACAGTATAATGGCGAAATGACATTGTTTGAGGGCTTGCTGTATATTTAGTCCCTAATACGAAACAAACAAATATACATGACAGAGCAATGTCCCACAATAAAAAAAAACTAAATTGCTATGTGGCGCAGTCTACAATATGCAAGAACTACCACTAAACAAGATCCAATAGCTTTCTTTAGTAGGCTATAATTCTGGAACTTCTGCAGTAAAGGAATCCATTACAGAACCTGGTCAGTCTTTTTTTGTCTCTTATACAACGAACGGGAAAAGCTGTTAGATCAGACGTGTGTAACTCAGTTTGAGAGTGAGGTCTAAAATGTCTGTGAGTATGCAGATTGATATATATATATATATATATATATATATATATATATATATATATATATATATATATTATATATAGCCCTAGGCTGAAAAAGGCTATTGTTGTTGTTGTCCATTAGGTTATTATTAGTTATTATTTTGTTCTAAAGGGTCCACAATAATACAAAGTAAAAAGTCTGTGTATAATTTTGAAGACTTTACAGAAAGCTTTCGAACCCTTCCCTTGGTTCATCTTCAGTCCAAAATATTATTATTAGAGAGAGAGAGAGAGAGAGAGAGAGAGAGAGATAGAGAGAGAGAGAGAGAGAGAGAGAGAGAGACGCAAGTTTATTGGAATACTACCTGAATTTCGTCTGGCCTTAAGGGGGGGGGGGGGGGGGGGGGAAGAGTGGGGGGGGGGGGGGGTCCAAGACGCGGGGGGGGGGGGGGTGCCTTTGACATTATTAAAGAAACCTAATCTAAACAGTCCGTGTGACCCTTTGACATTTCCGAGAGCTTTATCGCCCCTAACCATTTGGCCCTAGTTTTTCAGGTCAATATTATTATTATTATTATTATTATTATTATTATTATTATTATTATTATTATTATTATTACTTATTATTATTTATTATTATTATTATT
Organism: Macrobrachium nipponense; assembly: GCF_015104395.2. Classification (NCBI taxonomy): domain Eukaryota; kingdom Metazoa; phylum Arthropoda; class Malacostraca; order Decapoda; family Palaemonidae; genus Macrobrachium; species Macrobrachium nipponense. The sequence goes on from NC_061089.1 coordinate 85,775,438, forward strand.
ATTATCATTATTATATTACTTAATTTTTTTTTTTTTTGCTCTATCACAGTCCCTCCAATTCGACTGGGTGGTATTTATAGTGTGGGGTTCCGGGTTGCATCCTGCCTCCTTAGGAGTCCATCGCTTTTCTTACTGTGTGTACCGTTTTTAGGATCACACTCTTCTGCATGAGTACTGGAGCTACTTCAGCCTCTAGTTTTTCTAGATTCCTTTTCAGGGATCTTGGGATCGTGCCTAGTGCTCCTATGATTATGGGTACGATTTCCACTGGCATATCCCATATTCCTTCTTATTCTATTTCAGATCTGATACTTATCCATTTTTTCCCTCTCTTTCTCTTCAAACTCTGGTGTCCCATGGTATTGCAACATCAGTGAGTGATACTTTCTTCTTGACTTTGTCAATCAACGTTACGTCTGGTCTGTTTGCACGTATCACCCTATCCGTTCTGATACCATAGTCCCAGAGGATCTTTGCCTGATCGTTTTCTATCACTCCCTCAGGTTGGTGCTCGTACCACTTATTACTGCAAGGTAGCTGATGTTTCTTGCACAGGCTCCAGTGGAAGGCTTTTGCCACTGAATCATGCCTCTTTTTGTACTAGTTCTGTGCAAGTGCCGGACATTCGCTTGCTATGTGGTTTATGGTTTCATTTGTTCGTATTGCACTTCCTACATATGGGAGAGGATGTTATTTCCATCTATCGTTCTTTGAAATATATCTGGTTCTTAGGGCCTGATCTTGTGCCGCTGTTATCATTCCTTCAGTTTCCTTCTTTAGCTCTCCCCTCTGTAGCCATTGCCATGTGTCATCGCTGGCAATTCGTTGTCGTTATTATTATTATTTTATTATTATTATTATTATTATTGTTTTATTATATTATTATTATTATTATTATTATTATTATTATTCAGAAGATGAACCCTATCCCATATGGAACCAGCCCGCTAAAGGGGCCACCGATTGTGTGTGTGTGTGTCTGTGTATATATATATATATATATATATATATATATATTATATATATATATATATATATGTATATATTACCTATATAATATGTATGTATAGAGAGAGAGAGAGAGAGAGAGAGACGCGGAGAGAGAGAGAGACTAACGAGAGGAGTGAGGAGAGGAGAGAGAGACAACTAGCCTCTCACGTAAAAAAGGAAAACAAATCAATGTCACGCAAAGTGACAAACAAAACCAGCACAGAACTTTTAAATAAATCTGAATAAAAAATATAAAATAAAACAAATAGAGAAATTCTGAAACCATGCCAGTGGAAGAGACCGCGCACCGAATCACGCACAAAAAAAATAAATAAACAAATAAACAAACAAATAAACAAACACTGCCAATTCAGTGGTAATCGCATTGTGTCAGTTTCACGACTCCGGACTGTCAAGTCTTTTGACGTCACCTGGTGAAAAAATATGCAAAGCTTCTAGTGTTTCAAATTCGTACTCCCACCCCTCCCCCCCGCCCCGACCCAAATTCTCCAAACCAAAAACCCCCCAAAAAACCCCCCTTAACTCAAAACAACCCCCCCCCCCCCCCCCCTAACCCCCCGCCCCGACCCAAGTTCTCACCCAACCCCCCCCCCCCCTTAACTAGATGTCACCCCGAGCCCCAAAAAACAAAGCCCTTGTATGAGAGTATTGCATAATTACGACTTAAATTCACGTAGACATTAACAGTTAAGGATGGACGTAATTTTACGTCGCATGCAGGACTTGATATGCATTTCTGATAAATGTACCTTTTTATAAAACTAACATTTATTCGAATTTAATTTATGTATTATACATCTATACATATACATCATACCTAGACACATATATTTATATATATATATATATGTATATATATATATATATATATATATATATATATATTATATATACATATTTTTATGTGTGACATGTAAAAATGCTCTGTTACAACAGAATTCCATCTAATCAATAATTTGAGCTATTTATTTTGGGATATTCTGCAATAAAATATGTGATCACATTTTGCGTTTGCATATATAAATAAATATCTAATAAAAGGAGCCCATAAAATCGCCAAAAATTAAAGTGTAAGTACTATATTTCAGAGACAGCTGTCTCTCTCTTCAGACAGAGCAGTCTTTGAATTATAGGCTCCTTTTATTAGATATTTATGTGTATATGCAAACGCAAAATATGATCACATATTTTATTGCAGAATATCCCAAAATGAACAGCTCAAATCATTGCAAATGCGAAGCAGCGAATTGCGAAAGGTTATGCAAAACCACAAATTCATAAACAATACAAAAATTAGTACAGCATGCACTTCTGATTGCTTTTAATGTAAGGGACATTAAATCCACTAATATATTAACAACATGTAAAGCTAAAAGTGCCCGCCAATATTTGCCAATTTACCTGACATACATTTCCGTACGGAGGGGGGGGAATGAATCCGTTTAACGGTCACATGTTAATGTTAGAACGATAAAAGCATATAATAATAGCAGGAATTCTTTTACCCTGAGTGAAGCAAAAAAAAAAAAATCGTAAATAAAAATAATAAAAACAAAAGCTCTGTCACGGCTGTATGAAGTATCAACAAGCAAAAGACAAGCAGTAATAAAAGCATAAAACAAGAGCACGAACGTCCCTGAGTGAAACAAAATGAATATAAATGATATCACAATAAGTGCAGCAAAAAAACCGTTGATTACAAAAATAGAAGATATTTTGCTTCTCCTTGTATGAGTCAACCAAAGAAAAAACGTACAAATAAAAGCTGTTACCATAGTTAACCAACCAAATTTAAGTATCGTAAACTAAAAAATAGAAGCTCTATTATTTTTCCCCGAAGGAAGCAACAAAAAACCTGAGAAATAAAAGCTATGTTAACCACCCAAAAAAAGCTCTGTTGAAGAAAAAATATTACTAAATAAAAGTATGGTTACCATTAGTGAACCCAACTCCAAAAAAATCCTCGAAAATAAAACAAAATTTTAAAACGCTCTGTCACATCTTTATAATATGTCAGCAACCACCCAGCCCCCTAATAAAAGAAAGAAAAAAAGCGGTACTGACCCTAAAACAAGATATTCTTAAATAAATAAAACTTTGTTGTATAAATGCCCTGTTACCCTGAGTAAAAAAAAAAAAAAAAAAAAGTCTCTCGCCCCCAAAAAAAAAAAAAAAAAAAAAAAAAAAAAAAAAAAAAAGTTGTCGCAAGAACGAAGTGTCAGCAAACAAAAGACAAGGAGTAAGCGCTCTTCAAAGTAAAGTGTATTTATACGCCAGCGAGAGGTTGTTCAAACAATGGACATCCGTACTGGGGCACATTTTTTTCCTTTTTGAGATCCTTCTCTAACAGAGTAAACAAGAAGAAAGAGAGAGAGAGAGAGAGAGAGAGAGAGAGAGAGGAGAGATCTCCCATCTCTAATCTAATCGATTCCTCAGTATTCTGCTTCCCTCAGTCGTAGATCCCAAACCTCTACTAGAACATTCTTTAATCCCTCAGTCATTCCCCTCCCCCACCCCCACAACAACCCCCACCCCACCAGCCGCCCCCTCAAATTATAAGACTTTTTTTCGACTTCGATTCCACAGAAATGAGAAAGAATTTCCCCCTCGAATTCTAACGCTTAAATCGCTCGGACTCGCTAAGCCTATGGACAAAATAACAACGATTCCTTAATGTCGAAATTCTCGTTTCTCCCAAAGCGAACATCGACCATACTGAGACCACCTGAGTGGTATCTTAAAGGCCCAGATTCCCCTTCAGGATTAAAAGCCATCCTGATTTAAATCCTCGTTTAAATACGCAAGTCATCAAGACACATTCACCTTATGGAGGCTTCCTCGTAATCAGGAAATGCGGGACTGAACTCACCATTTCTTTACTTTTGCAGAATTTAGACCACAGGTCAAAGCGCTGAGACCCCTATGAAGAGGTCATTCAGCGCTGGAAGGGAAATTGGCAGTAAACGAGGTTTGAAAGGTGTAACAGGAGGAAACCTTTTGTACTTACACTTTGAATCTCTCTCTCTCTCTCTCTCTCTCTCTAATGGATTATTTGTGTACAAAAATGAGGGTGGAAAGTAAGATGGAAGTAAGTGAACATGAACGGAGGTACAATAAAATTAATGAAAGGGGTTGCCTAAGGGGCCTAGGGAAGGTATGCTGCAAAGAACCTTAAGTAATGCCTACAGTGCATCGCATAACGTACTCTCTCTCTCTCTCTTTCTAATGGATTATTTGTGTACAAAAATATATGTGCTTTAAAGGTAACGTCTGGTGACCTTTGGGGTTGAATAACAGCCAGCACGCTCTCTCTCTCTCTCTCAAACAATAATAATAATAATAATAATAACAATAATGTCTTTTATTTCAGCTCTGGGCCATACACAGATATGAGCAAGTTAACTCTCTCTCTCTCTCTCTCTCTCTCTCTCTCTCTCTCTCTCTCTCTCTCTCTCTCTCTCTCTTCTCATAATAATAATAATAATAATAATAATAATAATAATAATAATAATAAGTCTTATTGAAAGATATTGCTGCATCAGCTGCATTCAACTTGTAAAGTCTTCTCTATTTATTTGTCACAGTAAAAGAACAAATAGATCAAAATATAAGATCGACTTATATTTTGAACTATTTGTTCATTTACTGTGACAAATAAATAAATTTTAAGCAATATCCCCGAAATTGACTCCTCCTGATGAGTAATATCGGCGCAATACTCGCCAGTTGTAGTAGCAGAGAGGAAGCTATTATTAGAAAAATAGAGAAGACTATTTACAAGTTGAACGCAGCTGATGAAGCAATATCTTTCAATAAGACTTATTTGAAAGAGGGTCTCCTTCCAAAATAATAATAATAATTACATGAACAATAATATCCTTCATTTCTACTCAGGATCATATTCTGAGATAGACTCTCTCTCTCTCTCTCCACTGGGTTCTAACCCTCTGATCAGACTTACAAAGGCCTCTTTCACCAATCCTCAAAAAATGGTGCATTTTGGGTCTAACGTTCTAAACCTATATCATTCAGCCTTTTAGACCCAAAGCCATCATCAGTTACCGGAGTTAAAATCTGAAACCGGTCATTAATAATATTGAACGACTTCTATAAATCACGGAGGTGGCGATACCACGGTCCATAAAACTGAATATAAAGAGCTGGAGGCAGATAAGCTCGAGTTATGTAACTTTTCGAAGCTGATAGAAGTAGTAAAACCCCTTTGGAGAAATACTGCAGTATCTTTCTCTCTCTCTCCCACCGCCCGAGATAAACTTGGCGTTTAATGCGATAGCAGCTGGTTGGTTTACGTGCAGCAAAAGTATATATATAATTCCGCTGGAAGGTTATAGATCTTCACGAGAATTTTAGATTTGAGTCCTGTGCCCTTGCTGTCAAATCAAGGCTATAATTATTGGCAATATTTCTTTCTCAATCATAATAAAGTAGTATATCTTCTATTGAGAAAATATTACTTGTAGAGCTTAACATAGGTAAACTCTGAACTACAGTTAAGAAATCCAGTAATTACCATACTTATGAGCAATATATATATATATATATATATATATATATATATATATATATATATATATATATATTATATATATATATATATATATATATATATATATATATAATATATCTGACTGGTAAAAATGTTTTATTGCAACAGAATTCCATCTAATAAAAGGAGTCCATAATAACGCCAAAATATAGAAAGTAAGTCTGAAATTTAGAAGTACTTTCTATATTTTGTCGTTTTTTAGGTATGGGATCCCCTTTTTTATTATTATTAATATTATTATTATTATATTATTATATTTATTATTATTATATTATTTATAAAGTATTTATATTATATATATATATATATATATCCCTATATATAATATCTATATATTATATCTTATCTATATGTATTACACAGTATATCAGTAAGCTGACGTTCAATTACCGGGAAGAAAAACAATAATAATATATATTTCTCTACGTCCAGATGGAAAACATCAAATCCTCAGCTATGTTATGGAATAATTAGGAAAATCAACAGAGTTATAAGTACCTCCTGTGGTATAATACCCATGGAGAAGGAAAGCGAAAGATCTGAGAAATAAAAAAAAACAAGTATGACATATGGTGATTAACTGTGCAAATTACATTCATAAATATCAGATAAATCTGTGAATACAAATAATTGAAACATCTTCATGACGTAATGAAAATGTAAACTAACAAATGGGTGAAAGAAAAAAATTGACATGTGATAAAGGAAAAAATATGACGTATGATGCTTTAGGTCCAACGAGAAGACTTTAGGAATTTTGAATGGATGCACTGAGATGAAAATGCTGAGAATGGAATTTCATTAAGACGCAGAAGTACGAGACAAGGAAATATGTGTATTAACGGCAAGAAATGTATGTGGGCTCTCTCTCTCTCTCTCTCTCTCTCTCTCTCTAACATGCGGATATCTACGAATAGGATCTCTCTCTCTCTCTCTCTCTCTCTCTCTCTCTCTCTCTCTCTCTCTCTCTCTCTCTCTCCATATATGTATGGGTGTGAATGCAACGTTGGACATCCATGTCCAATGTATATGTATGAAAATGGTTTGATAACAGCTTATGGAAGTAGGTAGCTATAAAAGTGATAAATTAAACTCCACATAATAATAATAATAATAATAATAATAATAATAATAATAATAATAATAATAATAATAATAATAATAATGTGGAAGTTACTGACAGGTATCATCAGCGAAAGGCTATACAACTACCTAGAGGAGACTAACACCATCCCCCACCAACAGAAAGGCTGCGGAAAGAAGTGTAGGGGCACAAAAGACCAGCTCCTGATAGACAAAATGGTAATGAAGAACAGTAAGAAAAGGAAAACAATCCTAAGCATGGCATGGGTAGACTATAAGAAAGCCTCCGACATGGTACCACACATGGCTAATAGAATGCCTGAAAATATATGGGGCAGAGGAAAACACCATCAGCTTCCTCAAAAATAGAATGCGCTACTGGAATACAATACTTACAAGCTCTGGAATAAGACTAGCAGAGGTTAATATCAGGAGAGGGATCTTCCAGGGCGACTCACTGTCCCCACTACTCTTCGTAGTAGCCATGATTCCCATGACAAAAGTACTGCAGAAGATGGATGCTGAGTACCAACTCAAGAAAAGAGGCAACAGAATTAACCATCTGATGTTCATGGACGACATCAAGCTGTATGGTAAAATCAAGGAAACAGATACCTTAATCCAGACTGTAAGGATTGTATCTGGGGACATCAGGATGTGCCTTAGTCAACATACAAAAGGGCAAAGTAACAAGGACTGAAGGGATAAAGCTACCAGATGGGAACAACATCAAACACATAGATGAGACGGGATACAAATACCTGGGAATAATAGAAGGAGGGGATATAAAACATCAAGAGATGAAGGACACGACCAGGAAAGAATATATGATGGCACTCAAGGCGATACTCAAGTCAAAACTCAACACCGGAAATATGATAAAAGCCATAAACACATAGGCAGTGCCAGTAATCAGATACAGCGCAGGAATAGTGGAATGGACGAAGGCAGAACTTCGCAGCATAGACCAGAAAACCAGGAAACATGACAATACACAAAACACTACACCCAAGAGCAAATACGGACAGACTATACATAACACGAAAGGAAGGAGGGACGGGACAACTAAGCATAGAAGACTGCGTCAATATCGAAAACAGAGCACTAGGGCAATATATGAAGACCAGTGAAGACGAGTGGCTCAAGCGTGCAAGGGAAGAAGGACTGATAAAAGTAGACGAAGACCCAGAAATATACAGAGACAGGAGAATGACAGACAGAACAGAGGACTGGCATAACAAACCTATGCACGGACAATACATGACACAGACTAAAAAATAAGCCAGCGATGACACGTGGCAATGGCTACTGAGGGGAGAGCTCAAGAAGGAAACTGAAGGAATGATAACAGCGGCACAAGATCAGGCCCTAAGAACCAGATATGTCCAAAGAACGATAGATGGAAATAACATCTCTCCCATATGTAGGAAGTGCAATACGAAAAATGATACCATAAACCACATAGCAAGCGAATGTCCGGCACTTGCACAGAACCAGTACAAAAAGAGACATGATTCAGTAGCAAAAGCCCTCCACTGGAGCCTGTGCAAGAAACACCAGCTACCTTGCAGTAATAAGTGGTACGAACATCAACCTGAAGGAGTGATAGAAAACGATCAGGCAAAGATCCTCTGGGACTATGGTATCAGAACAGATAGGGTGATACGTGCAAATAGACCAGACGTGACGTTGATTGACAAAATCAAGAAGAAAGTATCACTCATTGATGTCGCAATACCATGGGACACCAGAGTTGAAGAGAAAGAAAGGGAAAAAATGGATAAGTATCAAGACCTGAAATTATGAATAAGAAAGATGTGGGATATGCCAGTGGAAATTGTACCCATAATCATAGGAAGACTAGGCACGATCCCAAGATCCCTGAAAAGGAATCTGGAAAAACTAGAGGCTGAAGTAGCTCCAGGACTAATACACAAGCGTGTGATCCTAGAAACGGCGCACATAGTAAGAAAAGTGACGGACTCCTAAGGAGGCAGGATGCAACCCGGAACCCCACACTATAAATATTGCCCAGTCGAATTAGAGGGCTGTGATAGTGCAAAAAAAAATATAAAAATAAAAATAAAATAAAAAAAAATAATAATAATAATAATTTAAAAATCCTCATAGTAGCACGAGTCTTCAAATGGAGAAACAAATCCACAGTTATGTAAATATACATACATTTAAATTTAAAAGCAGCAAGGATAGCTTTCGGGAATCTGTTCGGTTCCCCATATCAATCAGACTAATAAGAGGAACCGAACAGATTCCCGAAAACTATCCTTGTTGTTTTTGAATTTAAATATATGTACATTTACATAACTGTGGGTTTGTTTCTCCAATAATAATAATAATAATAATAATAATAATAATAATAATAATAATAATAATAATAATAACTAATAATAATAATAATAATAATAATAATAATATCCTTTATCTCAGCTAAGGTCATATACAGGGAATATACAAGGAGACAATACAATACGGACAATTTAGATTCACTACATAAATAGATAAAAATAGTATAATTCGCCCAATCCGAACAGTTGCTGATAAAAATAGTAATAATATTATTCATAATAATAGTACTGACTTGATAATATTGAACTAACAGTAATATATAAACAAATAATGTTAATGATGATAAAATAACAGCTGCACACAATCTAACTTTTATCTAGAGACCTTAAGTAGATGGGCTACAGAACAACACAATCTCAAACAATATTATGCCACCTACGTTACTTTTGTTCATATTATATATATGCGAAAGGCAAAAGTCTCCCCCAAAAATGAAAAGATTATCCGTACAGAGAGAGAGAGAGAGAGAGAGAGAGAGAGAGAGAGAGAGAGAGAGAGAGAGACGAGGGAAGACGAGAGAGAGAGGGTGGTGTAATGTTTCTTGCGAGAAGAAAGGGAGAAAGACAGAGGGTACGATAGTGTTATGTTTCTTGAGAGAGAGAGAGAGAGAGAGAGAGAGAGAGAGAGAGAGGAGAGAGAGAGAGAGAGAGAGAGAGAGGAACATCACAAAACTTATCTCCGTGGATATGTCAGCTGGTCCGGACAGCCGGGCCAGTCAGGGAATTATCCCCAAAATTTTTAAGAGGTTACGAGAAGGGTCAGAGAAGACTAGATCCTTGTCTCCGAGTGCTTTTTATAAAGTAATAATAATAATAATAATAATAATAATAATAATAATAATAATAATAATAATAATAATAATAATAATAATAATAATAATAATAATAATAGTGCAAGGGTAATATTAACAGTAGCAGTTATTACTAGAGGAAGTCAATATGAAATTTTCCAATGTGTGTGTGTCTGTGTATGTATGTACTATATGCATATATGCATGCACTTTCACAAGACTTCAAGATAATATGGTATAATGTACGAGAGAGAGAGAGAGAGAGAGAGAGAGAGAGAGAGAGAGAGAGAGAGAGAGAGAGAGAGAGAGAGAGAGATATAAAACACCGGTAATTAATAAATTATTGATTGCGTATAATAATAGAACATACACAAAACAATGGCTCCCATAAGAGTCAAAATAGCCAATAAATCTTTGTGTACTCTTGTATAAAATATGACTTTAATAAAACACAAAGTATTGGATAAATCTTTGTGTACTTTTGTAAAAATAATGACTTAAATAAAAGCCCAATATTTACGACCAATAATAATTCAGTTCCACAGCAAGATGGGGATTCCCCCATCTTAAACAAATTTAAAGGTCGAGAGATCAGTAAATATTTAAGCAACAAATACTGACGTGGTCGGAAGACTGAGCTAAAATGATATATTTCTTTCCTGGAATGGAGGAACATTAAATACCCGAAATAAAGCTTCTCTCTCTCTCTCTCTCTCTCTCTCTCTCTCTCTCTCTCTCTCTCTCTCTCTCTTTTACACACCACAAGCACAAACATTTATTTATATTTCCATTCCGTTGTCTAAATTCCTTTTGAAAATTCTTGGGTAACTGAGATCTCTCTCTCTCTCTCTCTCTCTCTCTTCTCTTTACACACACACACACACACACACACACACACACACACACACACACACACACAAGCACAAACAGGCATTCACATTTATTTATATTTCCATTCCCTTGTCTAAATTCCTTTTGAAAATTCTTGGGTAACCGAGTTCTCTCTCTCTCTCTCTCTCTATCTCTCTCTCTCTCTCTTTCTCTCTCTCTCTTACACACACACACACACACACACACACACACAAGAAGACACACACAAACTTTTATTTATAATTCCATTCCCTGGCTTAAACTTCATTTGAATACTCTTGGGTAACTGAGTTCTCTCTCTCTCTCTCTCTCTCTCTCTCTCTCTCTCTCTCTCTCTCTCTCTCTCTCTCTCTCTCTCTCTCCTATCTGGAGACTTCAACTTTTCTTTCGTAGACTGGAAAGAACGAATAGGAGATTGTGGTTGTACTTATACATATAAAAAAGAGAGTAATAGTAGTGCAGAAGATAAGAGGCAATTCGAAAAGCTATTAGATATGCTACTAGAATACAACATTCAACAAATAAATCACCTGCCAACAAGAAAGGAAAATACTTTAGACCTAGCATTTGTGAACGAGATGAATTATGTTAAAGAAATAATAGTTTACAATGCGAGTATTTCAGACCACAATGTCATAGAATTAACAGTCCATTCCAAAGCAAGTGAAAACAGAGATAAGCAAGAAATGAAAAAGTGGGAAGGATATGGAAAATACAACTTCTACAGTAAAAATATAAAATGGTCAGAAATAAATGAAGAATTAAACAAAGATTAGGATAACATTTTCGTAAGTGATGACATAAGGGTAAATATGGAGATATTATATAAAATGTTAGAGAAAATAGTGGATAAATATATACCGAAGAAGAAAAGTAAACATCAGTCATGCATACCAAGAGACAGAAGGATCTTGTTCCAGAAAATCAGAAAGTGGAAAAAAGGTCTTGCAAAAGAAAAAAATGCATGGAAAGTTATAGAACTAAAAAGTAAGATAGAAAATGCAGAACAAAAGATTATACAATCAAAAGAAAATGAAAAACGAGACTTGGAAGAAAAAAACCTAATAAATATCAAGTAAAACCCCAAACTATTATACTCATACGCGAAAATGATGAATAAAAGAAGAATAGAAATTGGCCCTCTAAGAATTGAAGGGAGATTAACGAATGAAAAAAATGAAATTTGCAACATAATGGCAGGACGATAAGAGAGAATTCACCCCTAGAATAGATAATGAAGATAATGATATAGAAGTAAGGGACAAAAATAGTGAATATTTAGCTGACATAGATATTAATGAAGCTGATATTGTGCAGGCTATTAATGAAATTAAAAATGGAGCTGCAGCAGGGCCTGATGCAATTCCTGCTATTTTGTTAAAGAAAGTAGTTCATTCTATCGCAAAGCCACTTGCAATATCATTAAGACAAAGTGTAGATACAGGCAATATTTATGATGAGCACAAATTAGCATATATTACCCCTACTTTCAAAAGTGGATCAAGACTAGAGGCAAGTAATTATAGGCTTGTAAGTCTAACATCACATATTATGAAAGTGTATGAAAGGGTAATGAAGAAAAATATTATGAAACATTTAATAAAAAATAATTTGTTTAATATAGGACAACATGGTTTCGTACTCGGAAAAAGTACACAAACCCAATTGTTAGTCCACCGTGTGGTTTATCTAGACTTTGTAAAAGCTTTTGACAAAGTAGACCATAATATATTAGCGAAGAAAATTAGAAAACACAATATCGTGGATAAAGTAGGAAGATGGTTAAAAGAATTTTTACACAACAGAAAACAGGATAGTTATTGCAAAGATGAGAAATCGGATGAAGCCAAGGTAATATCCGGTGTGCCACAAGGTACAGTGTTAGCTGCAATACTGTTTGTTATTATGATTGAAGGACATTAGACAGTAATGTTAAGGATTCGGTAGTGAGTAGTTACGCAGATGACACAAGAATAAGTAGAGAAATTACTTGTGATGAAGATAGGAACGCTCTACAAAGAGACCTTAACAAAGTATATGATTGGGCAGAGGTAAATAGGATGGTATTTAACTCTGATAAATTTGAATCAATAAATTATGGAGACAGAGAAGGAAAGCTATATGCATATAGGGGACCTAATAATGAGACAATCACAAATAGGGAAGCAGTTAAAGACCTTGGTGTGATGATGAATAGGAACATGTTATGCAATGATTAAATAGCAATTCTACTGGCAAATGTAAAGCAAAAATGGGAATGTTGTTACGGCACTTCAAAACAAGAAAAGCTGAAACACATGATTATGCTTTATAAAACATATGTTTGTAGTCCACTTGAATATTGCAATATGATATGGTACCCACACTATCAAAAGGATATTGCACAAATAGAGAGTGTACAAAGGTCTTTTACAGCTAGAATAGAAGAAGTTAAGGACCTTGACTACTGGGAAAGACTACAATCCTTAAAATTATATATTCTAGAAAGGAGAAGAGAACGCTACATGATAATTCAGGCATGGAAACAGATAGAAGGAATAGCAGAAAACATCATGGAACTAAAAATATCAGGAAGAGCAAGCAGAAGTAGATTAATAGTGCCCAAAACTATACCAGGAAAAATAAGGAAAGCACACAGGACATTAATCCACTACGCACCAGCATCGATAATGCAGCGTCTATTCAATGCGTTGCCAGCTCATCTGAGGAATACCTATATCAGGAGTGAGAGGAGATGTGTTTAAGAATAAGCTCGACAAATATCTAAACTGCATCCCAGACCATCCAAGATTGGAAGATGCAAAATATACCGGAAGATGTACTAGAACTCTCTTGGTAGACATTAGAGGGGTGCCTCACACTGGGGACCTGGGGGCCAACCCGAACGAACTGTAAGCCGTAGCTCCTCTCTCCCTCCTCCTCATCTCTCTCTCTCTCTCTCTCTCTCTCTCTCTCTCTCTTCAAATGAGATCTCTTAAATGTAAATAAACAAAAATTCACTAATAAAGGCAATAATTTCACGTTATTTATTACGAAAAAAATTCCCAAATAAAAGCAATTATTCCACAATAATTATAACCACCCATTACCATTATTTTCACGTGACTCGTAATTCTCGTCTTAATTGCTCTTCGCGGCCTAATCAGCATCATTTTTTTATGACCACCGCCTCTTTTCGCACCCAGAGAGAGAGAGAGAGAGAGAGAGAGAGAGAGAGAGAGAGAGAGAGAGAGAGAGAGAGAGAGAGAGAGTTTGGGGAATTGGGTTATCCCTATTGGATGTTAGCAACACAATACCTTTACAAAGCCTATAAGGATGATAGAATTATTGAGAGGGGGAGAGAGAGAGAGAGAGAGAGTGAGTTTGTGGTCTAGGTCATACTTATCAGCTGTTGATAACTATGTAACTTTTCAAACTTTATACGAACAAAGTCGTCTTATTGTGTATGAGAGAGAGAGAGAGAGAGAGAGAGAGAGAGAGAGAGAGGAGAGAGAGAGAGAGAGAGAGAGAGAGAGTGAGAGTCTTACAAACCCGAATAGTTATTTGTCCCTCTCTGAGACGCAGGCGATATAAGATGGAAATGAAGAGACCTGGATATTCGGTTTAGGTTTTGTTACAGGTCTTTCAGAGGAACAAAATGGCAGACTTGGTGTTTTTTGACGATGGAAGGATGGAGGGAGAGGAAGAAGAGGATGGAAAGGAAGGAAGAAAGGAGAATAAAATGGAGAATAAAATGGGTTATTTCAGTACGTTGCCAATCTCGCTGTACCATTCAATGATGGGCTTTATATTGACTTGAAAATATAAAGTGTAGTGAAGTGATCCTTAATATTACATAATACATACATACATACATAATATTTACTACACATACACACACACACATATATATATATATATATACATAAATGACTGCCATTGTCTATGCAGTATTAAACAAAACTTCATCTTTTTCCCTAAAGAAATGTATAATTAAAACTTTAAATTACTTTTACATTTCTTTCAAAACACCCATGGCAGCTATGAGAACATAGTCCTTATACCAAATATTCAAGAAAGCATAGGATGAAATATACAAATTTTGGGTCCTATGTGGTCATTAAGCGCTGAAATGGAAATTGACAGTAAAAGGTTTGAAAGGTGTAACAGGAGGGGAAACCTCAAAGCAATTGCACTATGAATCAAGTGTTAGGAGAGGGTGGAAAGTAAGATAAAGAAAGTGAATATGAAAGGAGGTACAGTACAAGGAATGAAAGTGGTTGCAGCTACGCGCCGAAGGCACGCCTCAAGATCCTTCGGGGATTTTGGAATGTAAAGGTAGCTGTCTCAATTGCAGATCTATGTGAAACTGTTAAATCTGTCTGATGAATTGATTTCTAAAATCTGGAAATATGTGGCCACCACACCAACTGCTGTTATTAAATTAGAATGGTTTTAAAAGCAAAAAGAAACAAATGCAGAGCGAAAAGGCAGAATGCGCAGTGGCGAGATAAATCTCGCTAAAAGGAGAAAGCTTGTTGAACAAACAAACAAAAATCGTAGGGGGCTTTCATTTGAACCTAGTTTCCATTTGAATTTATTGTACCTTCGAAGAACGTAAAAAAAAAAAATACTTAAAGGAAATATAGAGCGACCAATGAAGATGTAAATTTGGTTACAAGATAGTAGAAGGCAAAAGGAAAAAATAAAAGACAGTGCATGTAAAGAAAAAAACGTAATTTGTAGTTTCTGGTTAAAGTATGTTATGTGAAAAAATGCAAAAAAATATATATAAAAAAAAAAAAAAAAAAAAAAAAGTTATTCTAAAACAACGCAATCAATCGTATTATGCCTAATAACGTTAGCACAGAAAAACATTATATAGTACCTCAGTTAAGCTACATTCTATTCTATTGCACAAAAAAAGGAATGGAATACAAAAAAAAGAGACAAAACTCAAAAGTGTCACTTCAGTTTACGACAGCAAGGAAATAAAAGCTGTGATTTTTTTTTTCAGGGGAGTAAAAAAAAATGCAAATCCACTTACGAATAACGAGGCTTGGTAGGGTAATCTTCCTAATGTTTGTGCCGTGGGTTCTTTTTTTTTTTTTACCAGGTTACGTACGCAGCAATCTGACTTTTTCGTTTTTCTTTTATTTATTTATTTATTTATCTAAGTATTCATTCATTTATTTATCTGACTGACTTGTTTATTTACTAAATATGTGTGTGTGTGTATGTGTTAGCTATGAGAGAGAGAGAGAGAGAGAGAGAGAGAGAGAGAGAAGAGAGAGAGAAGGAGAGAGAGAGAGAGAGGGGGGGGGGCAGTACAGGATAAATTAAGAAAACTGTATTGGAAGTGAGAGAGAGAGAGAGAGAGAGATAGAGAGAGAGAGAGAGAGAGTGGGGATGGGGGCAGTACTGGATAATTTAACTTAAATGTATTGGAATTACTTACTAATACATTCGAGAAAAAATATTAACAGAAGATTTAAGAGAAACATTCAGCGTCATTTACATAATAATGCGTTTGCCTCAGATATATATATAATGGGGAGGGGGGATGAGGGGGAAGGAGTTTGGAGGGGTGGGGGAGGAAAGGGAGGGGGAGGGGAGGGGAGGGGGGGAGGGGAGGGGGAAGGGGAGGAAGGGGGACGGGAAGAAGGGAGGAAGGGGGAGGGGAAGGGGAAGGAGAAGGGTGGGAGAGAGAGGGAGAGGGTGAAGGAAATTGGTTACAACATATCAAATAAAATCATCTCATTCTGTCATGGCCTTGTCGTAGTAATATAATGCGTCATGAAATGAAACGGTTTCGATGCCCCACCCCCCTTTCCCTTTCCATTCCAACCCCCTCCCCCACTCAAAAAAAAGAAGAAATGAAATGAATATATGAATAAAACAAAATCTCATTACAGTGTGATGAACCAGACAAATTGAATCTCTGATGGTTTGTGCAGTGTTGTTCATTATGATGCTGGTTGTGTGTGTAGGGGATGGGGGGTCTTCTACACGGGTCCCGATGCTTTGTTTTAATACCAGAGTAAGTCTAATATTTGTATGTTTCTGCTCTTAACGATTTCAATAACGATTTCTATCACGGTAAAATGCATTATGAGTTAAGCCATTTCAATAAGGTTGAAAAATAATAACTATAAGTATCTCATTCCAACGTCAAAGTATACAGATCTACAGGCCATAGGCCTAAAAAAAAAAATTCAAAGGACTTCACACACAATGTGCTCCATTCAAACCAACGAGCTCTGAGCGGTAACCTAACCATTAGGGATTGAGAGGGTGTTTTGGGTGAGCGTGTGTGTGTGTGTGTGTGTGGGGGGGGGGGGGGGGGGGGGGGGGGTGGGGGGTTTGGGGGGCGGGGGTTGGGGGGGGGGGGGGGGGGGGGAGGGGGGTGGGGGGGGGGGGGGGGGGGGGGGGGGGGGGGGGGGGGGGGGGGGGGGGGGGGGGGGGGGGGGGGGGGGGGGGGGGGGGGGGGGGGGGGGGGGGGGGGGGGGGGGGGGTGGGGGGGGGGGGGGGGGGGGGCGGGGGGGGGGCTGCTATCAGCCCAGCTCAGCGAGGTCCCCACCCCGGATAAACAGTCCGTAAAACATCTGGCTTATGAAAGAAGCCATAAAACACAGAAACACACATGGAGGAGGCCACATTAAAATAAATAAAACTTGCTACCACGATTACCAGGCATTAAGCTGCGAAGAAAAGGCTCAATTTGAGAAAAAAATAAATCAATAAAAAATAAAGAAAGCCACTCAACACGCAATGTGAGAACTCCCTTAACTATGCCAACATTAAGTTTGGAGGTCTGCTGTACGTATTTGGGGGAGGGGCGTGGGGGGATGGGGGGGTTTAGTGAGGTAGCGCAGTAATTGGCCCATTCGTCAACACATTAAAAAAAAAGATGAGCATACCCCATTACAAGAATCAAGTTGCAAGCCAGCTGTTAAATAGAGTTATAATGTTTCTGAGACGCGACAGCAATCTGTTTACTTTTGACCCAAATGTACATCAAGAAAATGTAATAAGTCATAAATAGTATACACTTACAGCTGTATTTACACTATAAATGATAACCTGAAGGGTAAATGTACCGCGTTTCATCTTTCTTAAATTAATTTAGCAGGGAGGATAATTAGTCTTTTTTTAAAACCTAGGCCTATGTTCCTTAAAATGACATGTACTGAGGTTCCTATTCTCTTTTCACGTACCAAGAATGCACCAATGCTATCTAAATCTTAATTTTATAATAATAGTAATAATTAATAATGATGCATGAAAAATTTCATTATATGAAATTAATACTATAGGCAAGGTTTATCGAAACTCGAACCAGACTGAAATTCGGGCAATATATGAACGAACCACACAAAATATAGGCTTGTGTATTTTCCTAATTTTCATCAGTAATAATAATAATAATAATAATAATAATAATAATAATAATAATAATAATAATAATTGTTACGACCTGTGTAGGCCGTAGTTCAGGTTCTTTAGATTTTAATTTTTTAAAGGAGTCGTAGGCAGTATATTATTTATGTAACTCGGTGAATTGAGGGAAGACAGAACAAAAAACACTGGAAAAATCTAACAACATTTATACACTTCACTTAAATAAATTCAACCTGGTATCAGGAGTAACCTAAAGCTACTAAGATGAACTCCAACAGACTACAAAATAACTTGGAGGACTAATTACCGAGTCCTCTAAATACCCAAGGTTGACCTATAGCTAATAATCTAAACCCTAACATAGAAAAACTAAATTTATCAAAAGTATGGCTCATATATTAAGCCGGGCCCATAAAAATCAACAAACCATTATCCTATTACTAAATAGATAGGCAGAAGGAAGACAGGAGAAATGAAAAGGCAGAAAACCTTAAAATTACCTGCCTACACACAAATATTAAAGACTAAACCCAATAACAAAATAATAAAACATAACACGATGCTGCATACAAATGCGCCTATCCCATTAAACCACATGCATGAATACTTAAATACATTCTCATAAAAGAATTATGTTGAGGGTCATAATTTATAGATACATATATTTATATATCTCCACACTGCATTAATTATCCGTGAGATAACTTGTAACAGTACTTATCCATATATGGATTAGGCGACAGAGAAGGGTTGAACGTTCATCAGCATCAGAGGGAGAATCATTAACACCAGGTAAACGGGCTGGACGTATCCATAACGATAATCAAAAGATCGTAACTTTACCTGGGTAATGACTCCCTGCGTTCCTCCTAACGGACCCTCGGTCCACAGACGAGCAGCGTAGCAGATGTGATGACGCTCTTTGATCACGGCTATAGTACCTCCAACAGTGCCGGGACGGAACAATGGCACCGTCTTCCCGCGGGATCCTCAGGCGGGGAAAATGACACAGAGCGAAGGTCGCAAGTGACACATACACTTGCAGGACGTAACAAGCGAGGTGGCTATCACAGGTGACAATACCCCTGCATACGTGGGCCGTGATCCAAAGAAGTGTACAATTTACCGCGAAACAATCCTCCAAAGGCACAATTCCTTATGAGGAAAAAGAAAAGGCGTCCATCAACGGCTGCTAAATTAGGATCTACGTCTGAGATCAAGGTAGGGTCCGAACTCCTCGTCCCAGGCAGCAGCAGTCTCGTCCACGGTTCTCACTAAAACCCAAACACTCGAAGAGAAAAAAAAAAAAAAATAAACAAAAGAGTTAATGGCCAATCACTAATTAACGAAGGCGGAGGGGCGAAGGTTATCTCAGCACTCTTATGAAAATGATATTGTTATGATACAATAAAGTTTGTTCATACTTACCAGGCAGATATATATATAGCTGTATTTTCTGAAATCCGACAGAATTTTAAAAAACATCGACACACGCAAGTGGTCGGCCAGGTGGTTAGTACCCATTCCGCCGCTGGGAGGCGGGTATCAGGAACCATTCCCATTTCTATTCATAATTTTTTATTTCCACTGCCCCTGAGGGGAGGTGGGTGGGTACTTGATTATATATATCTGCCAGGTAAGTATGAACAACTTTATTGTATCATAACAATATCATTTTGTTCATGAAACTTACCTGTCAGATATATATATAGCTGAATCCCACCGTTGGAGGTGGGAAGGGACAGAATAGAAGGATTTTGGGAAACAAATGCATGCAGATGATTTACATCTTGGTTCCACCTGTTAGCATAGCTGGCTTCGTGGTTACTGCCACGTAAGTCTGCTTGTGCTACTAGAGTTGCCAGCGAGGTAGAGACCTATATAGCTGGTGCACTCCAGATGATCTGTCAACAGGGGCGAGACCACGACGTGACTAGACCATATTGACCATACCATGAGGGCTAAGAAGTAAAATAAATATATATATAAATATATATATCACCACCTGACCAACCTAGCCAAAGTTAAGGTGTGTTAACTAAGGCTTAAGAGTTAAGAAGTCGCCGTTGTCGGCGACTCAACAACTAAATTAAGAGCTCTTCCTAACCATTTTCTACAGGATAGGATGAGTGGTACTTCTTGCCCCCAAGATTGTGTCTGCAGACAACGTATGGCCCCTAGCGAGCAGCAGATCTCATATGCCATCTTCACATATCGCAGGGAGTGTGAAGTGAACACAGAGTTGCTTCGCTAAAACATGGTACTCAGGATGTTGCTGAGTGCCATGCTCTGTGAAATGCTTCTGAGGCCGCGCCCTCACCTCGTGAGCATTCAGATAAAAAGATTTCAATCTTTGTGCAAACACAATGAAGGAGCATTATTGAAAGAACTCCTTAACACTAAAGCCAGGGTGTTCTTCGATATGGGCAAGTCTGGTCTTTTTCGGAACACTGCAGATTGCCCGAATGACTTCGACTTTCTTGTTTTATGTAGATAAAACTTGAGAGACCCGACAGGGCACAGGACTCTCTCTGGCTACTGCCCACCACTAACTTGTGCCATCCTTGCTTCCAAGCTTCCTGGCCCAAGGACAAAACGGGTTTCCATTCTTAGGCCACAACGGAAGGCTTAGAGAGCACACCGCCTTGTGTTCTCTAAAGCCAAAACTTGTGACGATGGCTTAAAATCTCACTAACCCTCTTTGTCGTATCTAGGGTGGTTAGAAGAAGGCCTTCCTGATCACATGCAAGAAGTTAACAGGTAGGAGAGGTTCGAATGCTTTGACATCAAGAACTTCAGACTACGTCTAAGTTCCATATTGAAAGCTTCGATCTGGACATGCACAGTCAGTCCGTCTGTACTAAAGTCAGGTGACCGACCAGTTGACCAGTCAGACGAATCAAGGACAGCAAGGCTGTACCCTGAAGACCATAAGGCACTATTCTTCGCTGAAGGATGAGTGTCTGGACTGCCTAGGCGATTCAATCTAAGCAAACCTTGGGGGGTGTATCAACGCAACCCAACGTCGTCAGCGAATCAACTCCTGAGCAACTCCTGACTCGAGCTTCTGGTGCCAGGAGCAAAAAGGCGATTCAGTCCCGAAGGAAGAATGCCTGACAGTCCAACCTGGTCTCATGTTACACGATCATCGGGGGTGTATAAACGCAACCGACTTCGTCAACAAGAAACTCAGGGCTACTATATGTCGCCTGATCTCGCACGAGTGTTTGACTTCGAGAAAACAGGTGAGACAAAAAGTAGATGGTGAGCAAGTTTCGAGATTCCACAGAACTCAAAGATCGTGAAGGGCTTTGTTGTTTGACAGAAGCAAATCTCTGAGCCCAATGGCTGTCAACAACATATTTGCGTATTCTTTAATAGTTGTGACTGCCAGCTTATCCCATTCTTCAGACGGAAAGGGAAGACGGTAATCTTATTCCTGTCAACATCTTGATAGTCTGAACGTAGTCAGATTCAGAGCGGAGAGGTTATAGGTACCTTTCGAGTTAGAGTAGACCGACTCTTTCGGAAAAGGTCCTTGGAAAGTGAACTAGGAAGGACGTGGACCTCTGTGTGAATCCAGGATCCTGAAGGCCAACATGGGGCGATCAGCGTCATTGTCGCTCCCTGTGACGTCATAAATCCTCTTATTACATTTCCTAAGCGATTGAAAAAGGGGAAAAGAGACTAAACATCCATCCCCGTTCAATATCATAGGATGGCGTTTAATGGTACCGATCCCGGATCGAGAATAAGGGAGCAGAGAAGAAGAAGCCTCTTCGTTCTCAACATATCGAAGAGAAGAATGAAAGGGCGTCCCTAAAGTCTCCACAACTCTCAACATACTTCTAAAGAAAGATTCCACTCGGAAGTCAGTAGTTGCTGCCGTCGATCGAGACGATTCGTACAGACTTTTGCAATCCTGTAACGAACCTCTAGAGGATCATTACATTCTACGCCTGTTGTTATAATAGGCTCTTTCTCGTAAACTCGAACAGGGACCAAGAGAAGATACTTCTTAAGATATGAGAGAGCTGTGGAATATCAGAGTTGATCTGGACCACTGGTTCCAAAAACTCGTTTCGAGGACTGGAAGGACGACCGAATTGCTTCTACTTCTTTCAGATTAAGATCCAGGACATCTGAAACCCTATCCAGATGTCCGGCACCTTCTTTCTATCACCTCAGGTGATAGACGCACTGAGAGATGTTCAGAATCATTCCTAGATCTTGAATAATATTTCAGTTTCCCAGTAGGAAAAAACTGTGGAGGTCTGAATTGCAGTCTATTCAGGGAAACAAACTTCTTCAGGAAGGAAATGGTCCCCAGCAAGCTCATCCATTCCCTCCCCGAGTATGCTTACTTCCCCAATAAGGATGCGCTTTGCCTAAGCAGGAGAGCATATAAAAGTGCAATGTTGAGGTAGACTCGTAGTTCTATACCGTGCGGTAACGAGCACCGAAAGGATTAAGACACATCTCTGTTGAACATAGCAAGGCAAAACGAATGCAATGTTTATTCATTCACGTAAGAAATCCCCTCAATCTTAGGCTAAAGTCCGTGATTGTAGGACAGAGATACAGTTAGTCAGTCAATCCGCAGGAGAGACGTAACCGCCAGCAACAGAGATACAGTTAGTCAGTCCAATCCCGGCAAGGAGAGAGAGAGTAAACCTACCGCGCATGACAGCGCACGAGCTGGTACTGGCTCGGTTGGACTGGAGGACAGACACAGCATCAGCTTACGACGGTCGTCTCTTAACTTTATGTCTGGGTTGCCAGCTACCCTATTCTACGAAGAAATCGGTCCGTTATTTTATGAGCAGAAAGAGACTCTCAAGCTGGTATATTTAAGCGAAACAGAAAACGCTAAATATATAGATGCGTGTGTCGTCAGAACAGTACCATACAATGGTAAAAGATAAATCGGAAACTCCTGGAAGGCTGCAGGGAGTAACGATTAAATGTCCTTAAAATAATAGACAATAGACCTCTCGGTTGCCATCCGAAGAGGTAACTACAGCAAGCATATATGACTTGAACCAACCAGTAGTAAAATAACGCAAGGCAAAATATGATATTATATTTCAAAAAAGTTTGTTCATACTTACCTGGCAGACATATATATAGCTGAATTCGGAAATACAGCTACATACATATCTGACAGGCAAGTTTCATGAACAAAACTTAGAGAATCGAAGCGGACAGCTCAAGCTTCCTATGTTACTGGACATAAGCGGTCATTGACGTCGTAGTCTACAAGTCTATTTCTTGTACGAGTCTGCGAATGATGAATGAGAGCTCTTCCGAATCGTGTCAATAAGAGCTTATCCGCTTACGCAATATAAAGTTAATGAGATGTTTGTCAATGAGAACTAACCCATTTACGGGACAAAGAGATATTTTGTCAATGAGGGGATACCCACTTACTTGACAAAACGATAGTATATTGTCAATGGGGGAAAATCACTGAATTGACAAAACGTAATCCAGGAAGTCGAGCATATTATTTTTCCGATTCCCGTATCAAACGAGGAAGGGGGCAAGAATCCTGATAAGAGACTGGGCTTTCAGCAGGTAGGACCCCGATGTTCAACTTCGGCAGTTTAGTCCCGAACTTAGGAACTAACAAAATCTATCATCTGAAAAGCCCTTTCGGATGGACTAAAAAGCTTGCAATTTAAATTCATTGGCAGTATGGCAAAGGAAGTCCTGTCTTGCGCTTTCCTGAAGAGCGTCCTCTTGATGAGTGCTTTTGCAAGAATCCTACCGAAAGTAGTCGAGCGTCATGACATGTAGGACGTCGAGCTTTTACATAACCCGTAACTGCCTTATCACAAAGTCTAGACTGGGGTAGAGCAAACGAGATCTTCCCTTGAGCTTTCCTTAACTCCATCCACCTACGCGAAAAGCAATATTAATTGACAGAGACCTCTTGAATTCACGAAACCCGATGTCTTGCTGGGTTTCGAAGAAGAAGTTGTCTGTTCACTTTAAGCTTCCTCCGAAGCACTGCCTACTTCGCATTCATTTGCAAGGTGAGGTAGAAGGTATCACGAAGGTAGAGGTAAAAATTCTTTAGGCCCAAATCTGAAACAAGAGCTTGAAGAGTTCAACAGAAACGTTCAGCCAGGCGACACACCTGGCGTGCGCTGGTGCACGCTCGGCGTCCACTGGTGCGCGCTTGGCGTGCACCTGCGCGCCTGGCGTCCATCCGAGCGTCCCGTCCAAGTCGAGAGGGAACTCCTTCTTATTCTCACAGTAATAAAGCTCGGACGTCCTCTCTCAAAAGCGTCCTGCTACTATGACTCCTTTTACGTATTTCTCAGTGGAAAGACGGACACGTGTTCAGGCGACGTTCGCCTTCTTACTTCTCACTGAAACGCATAACGAGAGAGAGAGAGAGAGGACGTGAAGCGTCCTCTTCTATAAAGCTTCTATTTAGAGGGTGCGAGTCCTTCTGAAAGCTCCAACCCCTGCACGGGGAGGACGCTTCGGAGGACGAGAAGCAATCCTTCAGGATTCGTGCACGCGCACGCACTTTGGTAGTCTGGGGAGTTTCATCAGATACTGCCGAAGGCACGCCAGATCGGTGGGGGTTCCTTGTAACCCTCCTTCGGCTTTCGACATGCTCTCTCCCCGGGTCCTGGGAGTCAAGCAGAGGTCCCGGCCTAGAGGCGAAACGAGGCCGATCTGGCGCACCCTCCACTACACAAGGGGAATCACTGCACTTCTGCACTTCACTTTTGCTCTCTAAAGCAAGCACTTTCGATTCTAAGTTACGAATCGAAAGAGTATCAGAGAAAGGGCAATTCCTCTACAGACACTGTTTTAGGGCCAGAAGGCAACACTACAGGGTTAGGAGTAACAATTACAGAAGTAGCACTCTTCACAGCAATGAAGGGAAGCGAGCACCTCTCGCAGACATATTCATAGCCCGTAGGCCATACTACAGGGTTAGGCAAAATAAAGTCTACAGGAAGGTTAGCAGGTTCACTACCCTGACTTTTGTTACTGATTAATTGTGTACATACGAATCATACGTCTTCCTTACGGAATTAGACATGTTTACTGATTAATTGCGTACATACGAATCATACGTCTTCCTTACGGAATAGACAAAGTCTCACACTCCTTACATGACAAATCTCAACAAAGAAGCAAGACCCATACCCCTCGTGCATACCAAGTGCGGATCTGCCGAAGCTTTCAGTAGCCACACCTTATCTTTGCAGACAACCCCCTCTGAAACTATCCTAACTAGATTCAGATATCTTATGCAAAAATTAATCAAATTCAAATCAATTTAAGATAGCGTATGCCTAGCCACAAATCCAAGTAAATAAATCAAAAGACAATTAGGATACTTAGCGGCAATGAAGTTTCCAAAATCCTAAGACGGAGGTACAGGTGTTTTAAGCACCGGCGACAGAAAAATTATGAATAGAAAATGGGAATGGTTCCTGATACCGGCCACCCAGTGGCGGGAATGGGTACTAACCACCTGGCCGACCACTGCGTGTGTCGGAAGTTTTTAAAATTCTGTCGGATTTCAGAAAATACAGCTATATATATATCTGACAGGTAAGTTTCATGAACAAAAGGGCAGTTAGCAATTACTCCTGCCGAAGGCCAGAATTTATTTATAAACAATGAAATAACTTAATTTAACATGACAATGATAATAATAATAATAATAATAATAATAATAATAATAATAATAATAATAATGGTAATGAAGAACAGTAGGAGAAGGAAAACCAACCTAAGCATGGTATGGATAGACTATAAGAAAGCCTTCGACATGATACCACACACATGGCTAATAGAATGCCTGAAAATATATGGGGCAGAGGAAAACACCATCAGCTTCCTCAAAAATACAATGCGCAACTGGAATACAATACTTACAAGCTCTGGAATAAGACTAGCAGAGGTTAATATCAGGAGAGGGATCTTCCAGGGCGACTCACTGTCCCCACTACTCTTCGTAGTAGCCATGATTCCCATGACAAAAGTACTACAGAAGATGGATGCCGGGTACCAACTCAAGAAAAGAGGCAACAGAATCAACCATCTGATGTTCATGGACGACATCAAGCTGTATGGTAAGAGCATCAAGGAAATAGATACCCTAATCCAGACTGTAAGGATTGTATCTGGGGACATCAGGATGGAGTTTGGAATAGAAAAATGTGCCTTAGTCAACATACAAAAAGGCTAAGTAACGACAACTGAAGGGATAAAGCTACCAGATGGGAGCAACATCAAACACATAGATGAGACAGGATACAAATACCTGGGAATAATGGAAGGAGGGGATATAAAACACCAAGAGATGAAGGACACGATCAGGAAAGAATATAGGCAGAGACTCAAGGCGATACTCAAGTCAAAACTCAACGCCGGAAATATGATAAAAGCCATAAACACATGGGCAGTGCCAGTAATCAGATACAGCGCAGGAATAGTGGAATAGACAAAGGCAGAACTTCGCAGCATAGACCAGAAAACGAGGAAACATATGATAATACACAAAGCACTACACCCAAGAGCAAATACGGACAGACTATACATAACACGAAAGGAAGAAGGGAGAGGACTACTAAGTATAGAGGACTGCGTCAACATCAAGAACAGAGCACTGGGGCAATATCTGAAAACCAGTGAAGACGAGTGGCTAAAGAGTTGCATGGAAAGAAGGACTAATAAAAGTAGACGAAGACCCAGAAAATGTACAGAGACAGGAGAATGAACAGAACAGAACACCGAGGACTGGCACAACAAAACCAATGCACGGACAATACATGAGACAGACTAAAGAACTAGCCAGCGATGACACGTGGCAATGGCTACAGAGGGGAGAGCTCAAGAAGGAAACTGAAGGAATGATAACAGCGGCACAAGATCAGGCCCTAAGAAACAGATATGTTCAAAGAATGATAGACGGAAATAACATCTCTCCCATATGTAGGAAAGGCAATACGAAAAATGAAACCATAAACCACATAGCAAGCGAATGCCCGGCACTTGCACAGAACCAGTACAAAAAGAGGCATGATTCAGTGGCAAAAGCCCTCCACTGGAGCCTGTGCAAGAAACATCAGCTACCTTGCGTAATAAGTGGTACGAGCACCAACCTGAGGGAGTGATAGAAAACGATCACGCAAAGATCCTCTGGGACTATGGTATCAGAACGGATAGGGTGATACGTGCAAACAGACCAGACGTGACGTTGATTGACAAAGTCAAGAAGAAAGTATCACTCATTGACGTCAATACCATGGGACACCAGAGTTGAAGAGAAAGATAGGGGAAAAAAATGGATAAGTTATCAAGATCTGAAAATAGAAATAAGAAGGATATGGGATATGCCAGTGGAAACTGTACCCATAATCATAGGAGCACTAGGCACGATCCAAGATCCATGAAAAGGAATCTAGAAAAAACTATAGGCTGCTGAGGCTGAAGTAGCTCCAGGACTCATGCAGAAGAGTTGTGATCCTAGAAACGGCACACATAGTAAGAAAAGTGATGGACTCCTAAGGAGGCAGGATGCAACCCGGAACCCCACACTATAAATACCACCCAGTCGAATTGCAAGACTGATAGAGCAAAATAAAAATAAAACATAAATAAAATAAAATAAAATAATAATAATAATAATAATAATAATAATAATAATAATAATGTCTTATTGAAAGATATAGCTGCATCAGCTGCATTCAACTTTTAAGAATACTTGAAAAATGAAATTGTTAAGATACAATAAAGTTTTACACATACTTACCCGGCAGATATATACTTAGCTTATGTCTCTGACGTCCGACAGAATTCAAAACTCGCGGCACACGCTACAGGTAGGTCAGGTGATCACCCCCTACCGCCGCTGGGTGGCGGTAATAGGAATCATTCCCGTTTTCTGACAGAATTTTTCTTCCCCCACTCTCCTGAGGGGAGGATGGGTGGGCCATTAAACGTATATATCTGCCAGGTAAGTATGTGTAAAACTTTATTGTATCTTAACAATTTCATTTTTACACATGCAACTTACCGGCAGATATATACTTAGCTGATTGGCACCCCTTGGAGGAGGGTAAGGGATAGTTACTCAATATGAATAGCAATTCAAAAAAACAGGGAAAAAAACTTTTGTTGTAGGTATATAAATAAACTAAATACCTTGATTCCTACCTTATTGGGCAGAAGACTTCATGAGTACTGTCTATGAGTCTGCTTGCCTCAAGAGTTCCAGTGAGGATGAGACCTGTCACTGAGAACTCTTCTGGATCATGTCAATGGGGGTAGCCCCGCTTACTCGACAGAGCCTTATTTGGATCGTATCAATGGGGCCTATCCCACTTACATGGTAGAGCCTTCACCTTTGTCGTATCAACGGGGACTAACCCTCTTACAAGACAGAGCCTAGGTCCAAAACATTACAAGGAGCATGAAAACAACCAATCTCGACCACCTGACCACACTACTTTGTTATACACTACGAATTGAAAGTGGTACTTTTCCCTGACCACTTTCAATCGACCATAAAAAACAACACCACAAGATTAAAATTCCTAATCTAATCTAAACTAAGCTAGATTGGTTTCAGCCCCCTGTCCCAGCACGAATCCGCAGCAGACAGGTAAAAGAGTCCGAGAGAGAAGCACTTATCATAAGTTACACGTACATCTCTCAAATAGTTAGACGCAAACACAGAATTGCATCTCCAATATGTGGATCCAATTAAGTCGTTTATCGACATATTCTTGTGGAAAGCTAATGAGGTTGCTACGGCTCTGACCTCAATGCGCTTTAACTCTCAACTGCCCGAGATATTCCTCTTCACAGGCAATATGTGCTTCTTTAATAATCTCTCTGATAAAGAATGCCTGTGCATTCTTTGACATCGTTCTTCTCGGATTCTCTTACCGAGCACCAAAGGCTCTCTGAGTTTCCTCCCATTTGTTTTTTTCCTCTCTAGATAGAACTTGAGGATCCTTACCGGACACAAGGTTCTCTCTATCTCTCTCCCTACCAGGGAAGTCAATCCTTTAACTTCAAACGTCCTTGGCCAAGGCTTAGAAGGATTCTCATTTTTTGCTAAAAATAGGGGGTTAAATGAACACACTGCAGAATCCTTCCTGAAGCCCACTGCGCCTTCTAAAGCCTGGAGATCACTTATCCTTTTAGCTGATGCTAATGCAAAGAGGAAAATAGATTTTCTAGTCAAGTCTCTAAACGATGAGTTATTGGGAGGTTCAAATTTCTCTGACATGAGAAACCTTAGTACCACATCCAGGTTCCAGCTGGGTGGTCTGGCTGTCTTGGACTTCGAAGTCTCAAATGATTTAATCAAATCGTGTAAATCTTTGTCATCCGTGATGTTTAGTCCTGTATGTCTAAACACCAAAGAAAGCATACTTTTATAACCTTTTATAGTCGAGACTGCAAGGTTACATTTTAGTCTCAAATATAACAGGAAATCTGCTATTTTCGTCAGAGAGGTACTGGAAGAGGATACATTTCTGATTCCTGGCCCACCTTCGGAACACTTCCCACTTCGACTGGTACACGCGTATAGTTGACGGTCTCCTGGCCCTTGCAATTGCCTTTTGCAGCCGCGCGTGAAAACACCCCTTCGCTCTGACGAGTCCTTCGACAGTCTGAAGGCAGTCAGACCGAGCGCGGGGAGGTTTTTGTGGTATCTGTCGAAGTGGGGCTGTCTGAGAAGATCGTTCCGTAAAGGAAGGTACCTTGGAAAATCTATCATCCATTCCAGTACCTCTGTGAACCACTTCTTGAGCTGGCCAAAATGGGGCGATTAGGGCCAAATTTCGCTCCTTTCGTCAAAACAAACTTCCTTATGACGTTTCCTATGATCTTGAAAGGAGGAAAAGCGTAGAAACCGGTCTATTCCTTCCCAATTTTAGGAGGAGGCCGTCGATCGCTACTGCTCTTGGATCTGAAATCGGAGAGCAGTAGTCCCAGCCTGGCATTCCAATGAGTTGCAAACAGGTCTATGTTTGACCTTCCCATAGGCTCCAAATTTGATTGCAGACCTCTGAGTGCAGAGTCCACTCCGTGGAAATGACTTGATCTCTCCTGCTCAACAAGTCTGCTCTGACGTTTTTCTCGCCTTGTATAAACCTCGTCAAGAGTGTGATGTTCCGCTCCTTTGACCATAGAAGAAGCTCTTTCGCCTTCTTGTACAGTGAGAGGGAGTGAGTCCCCCCCTGTTTTCTTATGTAGGCTAGAGCTGTCTTGTTGTCCGAATTACCTGCAACACTGAGTTGTCGACTTGGGACTTCCACTGCCTCCGAGAGCTAGATGCACTGCCACTAACTCTTTCTCGTTGATGTGACAGGACACCTGTTCCCCACTCCAGGTGCCTGACACTTCTCTCGGGCCCAACGTCGCCCCCCATCCCGTCTCCGACGCGTCTGTAAACAACACTAGGGAGGGGTTCGGTAACTGCAGCGATAGTCCCTCGTTCAGTCTGCCTGGTTCTAACCACCAGCTGAGGCTTCCTTTATACCTCTGGACAGAGGAAAAGATTCCCACAGATCCTGATTCTTCTGGTCCCATTCTCCTTCAAGAAGAATTGAAGAGGTCTTATGTGAAGCCTCCCTAGAGAAACGAACTGTTCCAACGAGGAGTGGAGGGTCCCCAGAAGACTCATCCATTCCCTCGGCGGAACATTGTCTTTCTCTAGGAAGTCTCACTTTTAGAATGCACCGTTCCTGTTTTTCTATGGACGGGAAACACTTGAAAACCCGAGAATCCATCAGAATCCCAGATAGACAATGCTTTGCTGGGGATCCATCTGGGATTTCCCGAGGTTCACAAACAGTCCCAGTGATGAGTCAAGTCCAACGTCGACCTTAGGTCCTCCAGCACTGATCCCTGGATTAGCGAGCGAATTAACCAATTCGTCGAGATACAGCGATATCTTATTCCTTTTAAATGTAGCCAATGTGCTACGTTTTTCATCAATCCCGTGAAAACTTGGGGAGCTGTGGAAAGACCGAAACAAAGGGCGCGAAACTGAAATACTTGGCCCTGTATCATAAATCTTAGATACCTTCTGGACAGAGGATGGATGGGTACATGAAAGTAGGCATCTTGCAGATCCAATGACACCATCCAATCCCTTGTCTTAGCGCTGAAAGAACTGACGTCGTCGTCTCCATCGTGAACGTTGTTTTGATCACAAAGTGATTCAGAGCGCTTACGTCCAGCACTGGTCTCCACTCCCCCGATGCTTTTGGTACCAGAAAGAGGCGCGATTGTAAAAATCCTGGAGAATGAATGTCTAATAAAAAAAAAACTTTTTCTATAGCCTCTTTTCTAGCATCTGTTGCACCAGATGTAATAGTGCTTGGTTTTTTTTTAAAGGATCTCTGTATCTTTCCGCTAACTCCCTGGAGTGGTGGTTAAGGGCGGTTTTTCCTGAAGGGGATCAGGTATCCTCTCTCGAGGATCGAGAGGGACCAGTTGTCCGCCCCTCTCTGAGCCCAGACTTTCGCGAACCTCAAAAGTCTGGCTCCTACTGGAGTCTGGAGGACTCCTGTCTCACTGCGGCTTTTCTTTGAGAATGGTCTTCGAGAAGATCGTCCTCTCTTGAACGGCCTTCCTACTCTTAGGTGCGGGTCTTGAGGTTGTTCTTCCTCGAAAGGGCTGTTGAAAGACACTTTATTCGCTGTTCCCTCTCTCTTAGCCATCGGACACAGCATGTTTAAGCCTCTTGGCGGACTGAGCAAGAAGATCCTGCATAGCTTTCTCCGACAGTGATCTAGAAATGTCCCTCACTGTCTCCTGAGGAAAAAGGTATTCCGAGAGTGGGGAAAAAAGCAAAGAGGCTCTCTGTAAGGGCGAAACAGACTTGGAGAGAACGAGCTGTAAACTGATCTCTTTGAGCACTCCTGCTCCAAGAGAGATGCTACTTCTGTGGATCCATCCATGACTGCCTTGTCCACCAAGCATGAAAGGACAACTTGATAACAGCCTCCATAGTCACAAACTCCGGCTCCTGAGCTCTTTTTGCTAGCGCTCCTAATGGCCCAATCCATGAAGTTGAAGACTTTCTAGTGTCGCGAAATAGACCCTTGAGTAAATGGTCCATCTCGGCATATTGCCCAAGACGCTTTAGCTGAAAGTAGAGAGCGTCTTCTAGATGATTCTAACTAGAGCAGAAAAATCCGCGTTTGCGGAAGCCGGAATGGCCTAACCCCATGGGTTCCTTCGTGTCGTACCAGACACCCGGCTTACCTGTCAATCTAGACGGAGGACACAAAAACACCATCTTACCTGCCTCCTTCTTAACCAGGAGCCAGTTCTCCAGATTCTTGATGGCCTTTCTCATAGAGAGAGTTGGCCGCATCTTGACAAAAGAGGGGATTTTGCCACTTAGTACTCGATAGCACAGATCCCGGAGAAGGAGGATCAGCCGAACACAGCTAGTCCCAAACTCCTGAAGAAGTAATACAGAAAGTCTCTTATAATCAGAGACTCTTACTTCTTTCGTCTCTTCCTCCTCCGAGACTTCCTCCAAGGTTACATTCGGAGAGGGAGACTTCTTAGGTGAAGAAGTCCTGGCAGGTATGCGACTCTTATCCTTCAAGAGCTCGTCAGAAAGAAGCCGCCAGTTCAATACCCGAGATATGTTTCCTCGGTAAAGAACAAAACTTCCGCTTTTCTCCGCTCCCCAGGTTCTTGAAACCTACTAGGGGAGGATCTAGCGCCTGCCTCATTAGGCTCTTGGCGCCTATCCGGAGAAAACACTCGTTTCTATTCTCGAGCGCCTACTATGAGTAGGGCGCGAATTCCAAAGTCAGGATCCTTTCAGGCTCTTGGCGCCTGTGAGAGAGCGCCTTGCGCCTACTCTTCTGTGACTCTCAGGAGTAGGGCGTGCGTCTGACAAAAGGCTCCTTTCAGGCTCCTGAATCTTACGAGAAGAGGCATCAGAGCCTACTCCTGATCTTCCAGGATTAGGGCGCAAATCCCTGGAAAGGCTCGTTTTAGGCTCTTGCTGCCTTTGAGGAGAAGAGCTTGCGCCTACTCTTGATCGTCTTACAGGAGTAGGGCGCAGATCCACGATTAGGCTCCTTTCAGGCTCTTGACGCCTGCTAGGAGAAACGGTAAGCGTCCACTCTAGATACTCTTCCAGGAGTAGGGCTCGAACCCCTGTTTAGGTCTTCGTAGAATCTTGGAACCTGCTAGGAGAGGCGCTTGACTCCCGTTGAAGAAAGCCTATCATAAGGTCTCGAGTAATTACTTAAAAGAGATTCGATCATCCAGGCTCCTATCGAACGTTGGCGCCTTCTAGAAAAGTCATCCTTAGAAGAAGAGCCTTTCTCGCTTCTATCCCTCTGAGCAGAGCGCTCTCGTTCCTTCCTCCACTTGCAGAGGAGATCCTACTCCTAGGAGATCGTTCGACAGATACGAACCGATCGCTGTCTTCTCGCAAGGGGACTTTCTCCTTACTCCTATAAGGAGAGGATCTAGCGCCTACTTCTTGGCGCTTTGTGCTATGACTCCTAGCCTCAGAGCTTCTACGCGGAGAATACCATCTGCCCTGTCAACGAGTTTCAAAGGAGTCGTCTACTCTCTGGGGGAGAATAGGTTCTTACTGGAGAAGATCGCCTATTATACTCCTCCTTCCTAACAGACCTCTTAACTGGAAGAGAGGCGTCCTTCCTGCGAGAAGGTTCCTTGCGCCTACTAGTAGAAAGAGAGCCTACTAAAGAAGAGAGATTCGCTTGGAGGTCCAACAGGAATTTCTTAGTAGAGGACCGAATCCCTTCTGGTGAGGATTCGGATACTTCATAGCCTTCTTAGGCGCAGGAGAATACTCCGGAAAAGGAAAAGGCTCCGGGCTGGAGTCAAGAGCGCCTTCTCCTGGAGGTTTCCAGGCTCTCTTGAGAGGGGCGCGATTTGGAAGATGAGCTCCATCCTCGTTTAGGAGAGGACGAATCAGAGTCGGAAAAACACTTCCTTAAGAGGCTTTTCCTATAGCTCTCTACAGCAGCCTGGGACGAGTCTACAGGACCTGCTGAAGGGACGCCTGACCGTTGGGGATACTCTACATCCCCCTTGCGGCTTTCGACATTCCTCCTCCCCTGGGCATGGGAGTCTGAAAGAGGTCTAGGCCTAGGAGCGATGCGGAGTCGGTCAGACTCCACTGCACTGGGGACACTGCACTTATCACTAGACACTTCACCCTTACCTTGGTTTATATCTCGCAATTGCTGTTGCAAATCGCGGATTGAAGCTTCCACAGCGGCTCTCTCGGCAGACACATCTGCGGGTTCGCTGCGGGGGGAAGGAGCTGAAACCAAAAAGGAAGATGGCAAAGCTACTGCAGGGTTAGAAATACTATCCTGTTCCGCAGAACAGGATCTACTTGAACTTCTAGCTGAAGCTTTTCTAATCCTATCCTTTTCTAACTTTTTAACATACGAAGTTAGTTCTTTCCATTGTAATTCAGTTAAGCTCTAACATACATCACATGTATCCTTAACCGAACAATCCCTCCCCCTACATTTTACACAAACAGTGTGAGGGTCCAAAGTAGCCTTAGGCAACCTCACCTTGCATCCCTCATTTACACATACTCTAAACAGAGTTCCAGGTGTTAAATCGGACATATTAACCAACTAAATCCAAAACACAGCGTATGCCAACAGCCAAAGATCAAATACTTCCCAAATAATCCTCGGCAAAGCAAGCAAGAAATTCTAAGCAGGAGCTACCAACAAAGTTGTTGTCAGCACCGGCGACAAAAAAATTCTGTCAGAAAACGGGAATGATTCCTATTACCGCCACCCAGCGGCGGTAGGGGGTGATCACCTGACCTACCTGTAGCATGTGCCGCGAGTTTTGAATTCTGTCGGACGTCAGAGACATAAGCTAAGTATATATCTGCCGGGTAAGTTGCATGTGTAAAAATGCATTTTGGAATACTTACTCATATTCTTCCAAGTAGTCAATGTGATTCTTGCAATAAGGTCTATGCTGTAATATATCACTAATGGATCACTATTCGGTCTGTAATCAATCACAAAAGCCGGGTTATACTACGTCCTGTCAACAATGGGTGCCTCCACCTCCCACTTTCTCTTATAGCCAGATTAGTAAGAAACCTTTGCTGAAATTTTATAATTTAGGGTTGTTGAACTGTCTGTTGGAAGTTTAGTGTGTTTTGCTGGTGTAGGTTACGTTTGTTATTATTATTATTTATTGGAAGGAGACCCTCTTTCAAACAAGTATAATTGAAAGATATTGCTGCATCAGCTGCATTGAACTTGTAAATAGTCTTCGCTATTTTTCTAATAATAGCTTTTTCTCTGCCACTACAACTGGCGAGTATTGCGCCGATATTACCCGAAATTGACTCCTCCTGATGAGTAATATCGGCGCAATACTCGCCAGTTGTAGTAGCACAGAAAAAGCTATTATTAGAAAAATAGAGAAGACTATTTACAAGTTCAATGCAGCTGATGTAGCAATATCTTTCAATAAGACTTGTTTGAAAGAGGGTCTCCTTCCAATAAATAATAATAATAACAAACGTAACCTACACCAGCAAAACACACTAAACTTCCAACAGACAGTTCAACAACCCTAAATTATAAAATTTCAGCAAAGGTTTCTTACTAATCTGGCTATAAGAGAAAGTGGGAGGTGGAGGCACCCATTGTTGACAGGACGTAGTATAACCCGGCTTTTGTGATTGATTACAGACCGAATAGTGATTGTTTAGTGATATATTACAGCATAGATCTTATTGCAAGAATCACATTGACTACTTGGAAGAATACGAGTAAGTATTCCAAAATACATTTTTCAAGTATTCTTAAAAATTTGAACGAAGCCAGCTTGGATATGGTCTAGTTTTAACTCGCCAGTGTGACGGTTTTAAAAGTTGTGATGATTCGAGACGCTTTTAAAAGTGCAGTGCTTTATTTTCACGTGCTGTTCTAGGGGCTGGAACTCGTGTTGGTATACGGCCTCTTCAATCATAACCAATTCGGGGTTTAGCTTTATTTCAGAACGAAAAACTTGATTTAAAAACCGAATTAAGAACGAAAAAATTACTTTACACAGTGAGTCTAGGCTAGGCGCATTTATGATTCCCATAATTTTAATAGTATACTAGGCCAAGTGCTTTATTTTCACGGGAACTCCAGGAGCTAGAAAGATGTTGGCATTAGGCCTCTTTAACCACAAAGAACTGAATTCTGAGCTTCATTTCAAAATGAGAACCTTGCTTTATAAACCGAATTAAGAACGAAAAACTGACTTTACAAAGGTAATTCGTAGCCTAGGCTAGGCACATTGATGTTTCACACATGACCTTAAAACATGTAATGCTATATTTTCCCCGCACCTCCACGAGCTAGGATAGAACTCGTGTTGGCATAAGGGCTTCATCATAAGCAATTCGATGCTTGGCTTTAATTTAGACCGAAAAACCTGCTTTAAAAACCGAATTAAGGACTAAAAACCTGCTTTAGAAACCGAATTAGGAACTAAAAACCTGCTTTAAAAACCTACTTAAAACGAAAAACTTACTTTACAAAACTGGTTCGTAGCCTAGGCTAAGCGCAATGATATTTAATCATGATCTTTAATCATATAGGGTAGATCACCACGGCAGGCCAACCAGGCCACCTACATTCAACGCTTGCCACCCTCCGAAAATGATATTGTTATGATACAATAAAGTTTGTTCATACTTACCTGGCAGATATATATATAGCTGTATTTTCTGAAGTCCGACAGAATTTTAAAAACTTCCGACACACGCAGTGGTCGGCGTAAGGTGGTTAGTACCCATTCCCGCCGCTGGGAGGCGGGTATCAGGAACCATTCCATTTTCTATTCATAATTTTATTTCCACTGTCCCCTGAGGGGAGGTGGGTGGGTACTTGATTATATATATCTGCCAGGTAAGTATGAACAAACTTTATTGTATCATAACAATATCATTTTGTTCATGAAACTTACCTGTCAGATATATATATAGCTGAATCCCACCTTTGGAGGTGGGAAGGGACAGAATAAAAGGATTTTGGGAAACAAAATGCATGCAGATGATTTACATCTTGGTTACACCTGTTAGCATAGCTGACTTCGTGATTACTGTCACCCAAGTCTGCTTCTGCTTACTAGAGTTGCAGCGAGGTAGAGACCTATAAAGCTGGTGCACTCCAGATGATCTGTCAACGGGGGCGTGACCACAATGTGACTAGACCATATTGACCATACCATGAGGGCTAAGAAGTAAAATAAATATATATATATAAATATATATATCACCACCTGACCAACCTAGTCAAAGTTAAGGTGTGTTAACTAAGGCTTAGAGTTAAGAAGTCGCCGTTGTCGGCGACTCAACAACTAAATTAAGAGCTCTTCCTAACATTTTCTACAGGATAGGATGAGTGGTACTTCTTGCCCCCAAGATTGTGTCTGCAGACACGTATGGCCCTAGCGAGCAGCAGATCTCATATGCCATCTTCACATCTCGCAGGGTGTGAAGTGAACACAGAGTTGCCTCGCTAAAACATGGTACTCAGGATGTTGCTGAGTGCCATGCTCTGTTGAAATGCTTCCGAGGGCCGCGCCCTCACCTCGTGAGCATTCAGATAAAAAGATTTCAATTCTTTATGTGCAAACACAATGAAGGAGCATTTTTGAAAAGAACTCCTTACACTAAAGCCAGGGTTCTTCGATATGGGCAAGTCTGGTCTTTTTCGGAACACTGCAGATTGCCCGAATGACTTCGACTTTCTTGAGTTTTTATGTAGATAAAACTTGAGAGACCCGACAGGGCACAGGACTCTCTCTGGCTACTGCCCACTAACTTGTGCCATCCTTGCTTCCAAGCTCCTGGCCAAGGACAAAACGGGTTTCCATTCTTAGGCCACAACGGAAGCTTAGAGAGGCACACCGCCTGTGTTCTCTAAAGCCAAAACTTGTGACGATGGCTTAAAAATTTCACTAACCCTCTTTGTCGTATCTAGGGTGGTTAGAAGAAGGCCTTCCTGATCACATGCAAGAAGTTAACAGGTAGGAGAGGTTCGAATGCTTTGACATCAAGAACTTCAGACTACGTCTAAGTTCCATACTGAAAGCTTCGATCTGGACATGCACAGTCAGTACGTCTGTACTAAAGTCAGGGTGACCGACCAGTTGACCAGTCAGACGAATCAAGGACAGCAAGGCTGTACCCTGAAGACCATAAGGCACTATTCTTCGCTGAAGGATGAGTGTCTGGACTGCCTGGGCGATTCAATCTAAGCAAACCTTGGGGGGTGTATCAACGCAACCCAACGTCGTCAGCGAATCAACTCCTGACTCGAGCTTCTGGTGCCAGGAGAAGGAGCGAGGAGCAAAAAGGCGATTCAGTCCCGAAGGAAGAATGCCTGACAGTCCAACCTGGTCTCATGTTAGACGATCATCGGGGGTGTATAAACGCAACCGACTTCGTCAACAAGAAACTAAGGGCTACTATATGTCGCCTGATCTCGCACGAGTGTCTGACTCCAAGAAAACAGGTGAGACAAAAAGTAGATGGTGAGCGAGTTTCGAGATTCCACAGAAACTCAAAATCGTTGAAGGGCTTTGTTGTTTGACAGACGCAAATCTCTGAGCCCAAAGGCCGTCAACCACATATTTGCGTATTCTTTAATAGTTGTGACTGCCAGCTTATCCCATTCTTCAGACGGAAATGGAAGACGGTAATCTTATTCCTGTCAACATCTCGATAGTCTGAACGTAGTCAGACTCAGAGCGGAGAGGTTATAGGTACCTTTCGAGTTAGAGTAGACCGACTCTCTCGGAAAAGGTCCTTGGAAAGTGAACTAGGAAGTATGTGACGTCTGTGAATCCAGGATCCTGAAGGCCAACATGGGGCGATCAGCGTCATTGTCGCTCCCTGTGACGTCATAAATATGTTATTGTTATAATACAATTAAGTTTGTTCATACTTACCTGGCAGATATATATATAGCTGTATTCTCCGAAGTCCGACAGAATTTCAAAATTCGCGGCACACGCAGTGGGCGGCCAGGTGGTAGTACCCATTCCCGCCCGCTGGGCGGGAGGCGGATATCAGGAACTATTCCCATTTTCTATTCATATTTTATCAGTGCCACTGTCTCCTGAGGGGAGGTGGGTGGGGGGCACTTTAATTATATATATCTGCCAGGTAAGTATGAACAAACTTAATTGTATTATAACAATAACATTTTGTTCATGAAACTTACCATGACTAGATATATATAGCTGAATCCCACCTTCGGATGGTGGGAAGAGACAGAATAGGATTTTTGGGAAACTAAATTAAGTAGACGATACACTCTTGGTTCCTCACCTGTTAGCATAGCCGACTTCGTGATTACTGTCCACCAAAGTCTGCTTCTGCGTTACTAGAGTTGCCAGCGAGGTAGAGACCTGTAATGCTGGTGCGCTCTAGATGATCTGTCAACGGGGGCGTGACCACAATGTGACTAGACCATATGACCATACTTCTGAGGGCACCGAAGCTAAAACCACCACCTGACCTAACCTATTAAAGTTAGTTCCATAACTTCTAGGCTAAAGAAAAGGAACGCGCCTCAAGCGACCAACCCTTCAAAGTTAAAAGCACACCTATCCCTTTTCTATCGGATAGGATTCGTGTTGCTTCCTGCCCCCAATAATATCTACGGATATGTATGGTCCTAGCGACTTACGGATCTGAAATGTCGTCTTCACATCCCGTCGGGAGTAGTGTGAAGCGAACACAGAGTTGCTTCGCTACAGCATGGCACTCAGGATGTTACTGAGTCTAATGCTCTGTTGAAATGCTTCCGAGGCGCCGCCCTCACCTCTTGAGCATTCATATTAAGAAAAATCTCAAATCTTTATGCAAACATAATGAATGAGACCTCTTAAAAGAACTCCTTGGTGGCTATAATGCCAGGGTGTTCTTGGACATGAACCAGTCTGGTCTTTTTACGGAACACCGCAGATTGTCGGAGTGTGTGCGAACCCAGAGTTGCTTCGCTAAAGCGTGGCACTCAGGATGTTACTGAGTGTCATGCTCTGTTGAAATGCTTCCGAGGCCGCCGCGCCCTCACCTCTTGAGCATTCATATTAAGAAAAAATCTCAAATCTTTATGCAAACATAATGAATGGAGGACTTCTTAAAAGAACTCCTTGACTATAATGCCAGGGTGTTCTTGGACATGAACCAGTCTGATCTTTTGTTTTACGGAAACACCGCCAGATTGTCCGTTGACCTCGACTTTCTATAGTTTTATCAAGATAAAACTTGAGAGACCCGACAGGGCACAGGACTCTCTAATGCCCTTGCCCAATAATTTGTGCCATACCCTTGGTCTCCAAGCCTTCGGGTCAAGGGTTAGACAGGTTTTCGTTTTTCTCAAGAACGGAAGGCTTAGAGGACAGACCCCATTATGTCCTTTAAAGCTAAAACCTCTGATGATGGCTAAAACCTCACTAACCCTCTTTGCCGTGGCTAGAGCGGTTAGAATGTTAGCCTTTCTGGTCACGTGTATTAAGTTCGCAGAAAGGATAGGTTTCGAAATGCTTTTGGCATCAGAAACTCAGACTAACGTCTAAGTCCCATGCCAGAACCTGCGATCCAGAGAATTCAAGATCTCCCCGACCTCAAAGATCGTGAAGCTTTGTTGTTTGACAGAACCGAATCTCTGAGCCACCTAGAGGCCGTCAACAACATATTTGCATATTCTACAATAGTTAGGACTTCTAGCTTATCTCATACTTCATACGGAAAGATAGAACCATAAAGAAATTCACAGAGGTCGAGGTGGAGGAACAGTCATTTCCCTTCACTATCTCCAGAAACGGCCCCCTCCGATTGAACACTGAAAATAGGCAGCACTGCTTTGCCTTGGCCAAGAGACTGCCATTAATCTTGAAGATCTTATCGCTTCTCGATAGTCTGAACGCCTTCAGACTCAGAGAGGAGAGATATTAGATACTTCACTAAGTGACGATGTTAGAGTTACACGATTCTCTCGGGAAGGGTCTTTGGACAATTCTCTGAATTACCTGACCTCTGTGAATCCAACCTCTTAGAGGCCAACATGTGGAGAATAAAGCTAATCCTCTAGGATCATGAATAAGGGAACAACTTAAGAGGAAGCTCCTTCGTCTTCAATATTACGAAAAACTTAACGAAAGGACGCCCTCAGTATCTCCTCAACTTTCGACATACTTCTAAGTGAGGATTACTCGACGTCAGTAGTTGTTGCCTTCGATCGAGAAGACGCGCACGGACGTGCACTAGTTTAACGAACCTCTTGAGGATCGTTACGTTCCGTGCCCAAGCCCATAATCACCTCCAACTCTCTCTTCTTGAGCTATGAGAGAGCTGAGAAATTATCCGAGATGATTTGGGCCACTCGATCCAAACTCACCCTTCGAGGAACTGGAGAGACCGACCAGTTTGGCTTCCAATTCTTTCAGACAATGTGCCAGAACATCTGTTCCTCTGTTCGGATGTCTGGCACCCTCTCGCTATCACCGAGGTGATCCTCAAGCCGTTGAGAGAAAATTAGAATCATTACTAGATCTTTGATGTTATTCCAATTTCTTTCGTGAGGAGAAAAAATGTAGATGGTCTGAATTGCTGTTTATTCAGGGAAAACAAGCTTCTCCAGCGAGGAAATGGTCCCCAGCAAACTCATCCATTCCCTCACTCAGCCTGCTTCCTTCCCTAAATAAGGCTGCGCTTTGCATAAGCAGGAGAGCATTATTATAGTGCTATGCCGCGGTAGATTCGTACAGAATTCTGTTACCGTGCGGTAAACCCGCACCGAACAAGTATAAGAGATATCTTGTTGAAATTATCTAAGTAAACGGAAGGCGTGTTCATTCAAGATTACTAGAAATTTCCTTCAAACAAGAGGCTAAAATCCATGATTGTAGGGCAGAGAGACGGCTTATTCAGCCATTCCCGCACGGGAGAGAGACGTAACCAACCTCGCATGTCACCGAGCTAGCCGTACTGCGTAGATCACAGTAACAGCAGCCTTGTTCATTGTCTCGCACTATCTGCCTGAGTTGCCCAGCTACTCCCTTTTACGAAGGGATAGGTATGAAATTATCGAGCAAAAGGAACTCTCAAGCAGGCATATTTAAACGAAACAAAATTCGCTAAATACAGAAGCTGAGTTGGTGTTGTCGTAACAATACCTGAAGAGTTGTTCTTACTCCGAAAACTCTGGAAGGTTGAAGGGAGTGACAATTAAATACATTAGAACAACATTTCTTTCGGCTTCTATCCGCAGAGGTAAATACGATATGCGTATATGACTTGACCCATGCGTTAGCAAAATGACGCAAAGATAAAACTACATAAGTATTGTAGTAATTTGAACATCGAATTCTCTACTACATCTTTCCTCAACGAGGAAGAGAGAAAGAAAGGAAAACGAATGTCCACGTTCTAATGAATGAGACTTTTAAAAGAACTCCTTGATTCTTTGCCAAGACTCTTGCCAAGAAAAGGGAGTAATATTCGAATAGAGATCATCAAGAGAGAACCGAGGATCGAAAAGGACCGTTCAATGTTCTTATGATATTGGACATAAGACTTCCTGGATCTAGTCTACAAGTCTTTTTCTTACTCCCTGGATGAGCCTCTGAAAATGAATGAGAGCTCTTCCGAAATTGTTAATGAGTTTATCCGCTTAACGATAAAAACGTTAAAATCTATGTCAAAGAGAACTACCCCATTTATGAGGGGTGGGCCCCCACTAAAATGACAAAACGTTTAGTATCTTGACAATGGGGAAAACGTCCTTACTTGACAAAACAATTGGCAGTTTGCTAATAGGGGAAAAACCCTTTAACATGACCGAAAGTCACCCAGGAATTCGAGTATATAATCTTCCCGATTCTCAGAGAAATCAATGAAGAGGCAAGAGGGATCAAAGAAAAAATTCGGGTATGTCTCTCGCTAACTCCGAATCCTCTTTAAAAATTTCTGTAAAGGAATGTCCTGTGGAGAGTCTTGAAAAAAACTCCTCTTGACGAGCGTTTAGAAAGCGTCAAGCGTCCTAAGAAAACGTCTGAACAGCAAATAAGACGCTGTCTACAAGTCTTTTCTCTCGCAAAGCGTCCTGTCGAGCTTCCACCGAAGCGTCCTGGCGAATGTCCACAAAAGCGTCCTCATAAGCGCTGAAGCATGCAAGGCCCGCCAAGAGGGCGTCCTGGCCGCGAGCGACCTTGCCAACATCTCAATGTTATGACGAACCGCGTTTTGTGGATGACGTTGAATATTTTCAAGGGACGTCTCATGCGATCTCATGGAGAGCGCACGCTGCTCCTGAAGTGTGTGAACACT
Source organism: Macrobrachium nipponense (assembly GCF_015104395.2). Taxonomy (NCBI): domain Eukaryota; kingdom Metazoa; phylum Arthropoda; class Malacostraca; order Decapoda; family Palaemonidae; genus Macrobrachium; species Macrobrachium nipponense. The sequence goes on from NC_061089.1 coordinate 85,818,890, forward strand.
AAAAGAAGACGTACGGCTTCGTCTTCAGACGGGCCTTAAAGACCTTCATACCTTCTTACAAAGACAGTGGCCGCCTGTGCGGCAACTTGCGTCTAGTAATGCAAAAGAACATCTCCAGAAATGCCCTCAGCACAGGAACGCCGAGCGTCCGAAAGACACCCTCGCAAGGTGCTTGCCGAGCGTACTGGAGAATGTCTCTACTTATAGGACGTCGAGCACCTCCAAAAGCTTCCTCACGTCTAAATTGCCCTTCTTATGCCGCAACCAGAGACTAAGTTGTTTGACTGTGCAAAGCAGCTTGCCGGACGTCAAACTTATGCTCTTTCGAAGTAAAGCGAACGTTACATAACGTATACGGAGCGCCATGAGGAGAGGAGACGAAGACTGAGTTGCTCCTCCAAAAAGGTGGAATCAAGAATGTCCTTGATTACCATATTCTTTTGGAATGCTAGCGAGGTTGTAAACAGCTCTAACTTCATGAGCGTTCACTCGCAGGAGGCTCAAATCACTCTTCTGGCAAGATGAAATGAGCCTCCTTAATAATGTATAAATGAGCGTTCACTCGCAGGAGGCTCAAATCACTCTTCTGGCAAGATGAATGAGCCTCCTTAATATGTCCCTTAGGAAAAGAGCCAGTGCATTCTTCGAAAAGGGTAATGTGATCTCTTCCTGAGCACCACAATTACCCGAAGGACTCTTACTTCCTTCGTTTAAGTAAATAAAATTTGAGAGCCCTGACAGGGCACAGGACTCTTTCATCCTCTCGTGACGAGAGCTTCTTAAGGAGGCGCGAGTCCTTCCGAGAGCTCCAACCCCTGTGTGGGTGAGGGACGCCTCGGAGGACGAGAAGCAATCCTTCAAGATTCGTGCACGTGCTCGATCTTCGGCAGCCTGGGAAGCGACAACAGGACCTGCCGAAAGGAAGCCAGATCACCATGAAAAACCCAGTACCCTCCTTCAGCTTTTGACATGCACTCTCCCTGGTTTCCTGGGGAGTCCGACAGAGGTCTAGGCTAGAGGCGTTATGGGGCCGACGTTTGACGTTCCCTCCTGACGAGAGTAGAGGACGTGAAGCGTCCTCTTCTCTAAAGCTTCTTAGAGGGCGCGAGTCCTTCCGAGAGCTCCAACCCTTGCGCGGGGGAGGACGCCTCGGAGGACGAGAAGCAATCCTTCAAGATTCGTGCACGTGCACGATCTTTAGCAAGCCTGGGAATCGTCAACAGGTCCTGCCGAAGGGACGCCAGATCGGTGGGGAGCCCCGTAACCCTCTTGCGGCTTTCGACATGCCCTCTCCCTGAGTCCTGGGAGTCCGACAGAGGTCCAGGCCTAGAGGCATTATAGGGGCCGATCTGACGCCCCCTCCACAAACACAAGGGGCACTACACTTCACAACATGATTGGAGAGCGAGCACTTTAGTCTAAGATTACTTGATGTAATCCTCTAGCAGACACTTCTTCTAGGCCCGTAAGCCATACCACAGGGTTAGGCAAAATAAAATCTACAGGTGGTTAGAAGGTTCATTATTTCTAACTTCTGTTTACTGTGGAGGAAAACTCCTGATTCTAACACGCTCTAAAATGCGTACATGAATCCTACTTCTTCCGTAATCAGTCACACATTACACTAATTACATTGAACTTATGCAAAGAAAACATGTAAACGTCATATATACTAAGCGAGTGTCTACCGAAAGTTCCGGTAGCCTCACCTTACCCCATGCAGACAACAAAGTCTGAAACTAGGCTAACTAGCTTCAGACATCAAATGCAATGAAAAAATTTACGATAGCGTATGCCTAGCCACAAATCCAAGTCAATAATCGAAAGAATAATTAGGATACTTAAGCGGCTAATGAAGTTTCAAAATCCTAGGCGGAGGGCTGTAAACAGTTGTTTACCGACCGGCGACAGAAAAAATATGAATAGAAAATGGGAATAGTTCCTGATATCCGCCTCCCAGCGGCGGGAATGGGTACTACCACCTGGCCGCCCACTGCGTGTGCCGCGAATTTTGAAATTCTGTCGGACTTCGGAGAATACAGCTATATATATATCTGTCAGGTAAGTTTCATGAACAAACCTCTTATTACATTTCCTAAGCGATTGAAAAAGGGGAAAAGAGACTAAACATCCATCCCCGTTCAATATCATAGGATGGCGTTTAATGGTACCGATCCCGGATCGAGAATAAGGGAGCAGAGAAGAAGAAGCCTCTTCGTCCTCAACATATCGAAGAGAAGAATGAAAGGGCATCCCTAAAGTCTACACAACTCTCAACTTACTTCTAAAGAAAGATTCCACTCGGAAGTCAATAGTTGCTGCCGTCGATCGAGATGATTCGTACAGACTTTTGCAATCCTGTAACGAACCTGTAGAGGATCGTTACATTCTACGCCTGTTGTTATAATAGGCTCTTTCTCGTAAACTCGAACAAGGACCGAGAGAAGATACTTCTTAAGATATGAGAGAGCTGTGGAATATCAGAGTTGATCTGGACCACTGGTTCCCAAAAACTCGTTTCGAGGACTGGAGGGACTACCGAATCGCTTTTACTTCTTTCTGATTAAGATCCAGGACATCTGAAACCCTATCCAGATGTCCGGCACTTTCTTTCTATCACCTCAGGTGATAGACGACTGAGAGATGTTCATCATTCCTAGATCTTGAATAATATTTCAGTTTCCCGGTAGGAAAAAACTGTGGTCTGAATTGCAGTCTATTCGAGGAAACAAACTTCTTCAGGAAGGAAATGGTCCCCAGCAAGCTCATCCATTCCCTCCCTGAGTATGCTTACTTCCCTAATAAGGCTGCGCTTTGCCTAAGCAGGAGAGCATATAAAAGTACAATGTTGCGGTAGACTCGTAGTTCCATACCGTGCGGTAATGAGCACCGAAAGGATTAAGAGATAACTCTGTTGAACATAGTAAGGCAAAACGAATGCAACGTTTATTCATTCACGTAAGAAATCCCCTCAATCTTAGGCTAAAGTCCGTGATTGTAGGACAGAGATACAGTTAGTCAGCAATCCGCAGGAGAGACGTAACCGTCAGCACAGAGATACGGTTAGTCAGTCAATCCCGCAGGAGAGAGAGACGTAACCTACAGCGCATGACAGCGCACGATCTGTTACTGGCTCGGTTGGACTGGAGGAGGAGGACAGACACAGCGTGACAGCAGCAGCCAGCAGCTTACGAACGTCGTCTCTTAACTTTATGTCTGGGTTGCCAGCTACCCTATTCTACGAAGAAATAGGTCCGTTATTTTTTGAGCAGAAAGACTCTCAAGCTGGTATATTTAAGCGAAACAGAAAACGCTAAATATATAGATGCGTTTGTGTCGTCAGAACACTACCATACAACGGTAAAAGATAAATCGGAAAACTTCTGGAAGGCTGCAGGGAGTAACGATTAAATGTCCTTAAAAATAGACAATAGACTCTGGGTTGCCATCCGAAGAGGTAACTACAGCAAGCGTATATGACTTGAACCAACCAGAAGTAAAATAACGCAAGGCAAAATATGAAATTATATCACAATAAAGTTTGTTCATACTTACCTGGCAGACATATATATAGCTGAATTCGGAAATACAGCTACATACATATCTGACAGGCAAGTTTCATGAACAAAACTTAAGAGAATCGAAGCAGTCAGCTCAAGATTCTTATGTTATTGGACATAAGCGTTCATTGACGTAGTCTACAAGTCTATTTCTTGTACGAGTCTGCGAATGACGAATAGAGCTCTTCCGAATCTTGTCAATAAGCTTATTCGCTTACGCAATATCAAGTTAATGAGATGTTTGTCAATGAGAACTAACCCATTTACGGGACAAAGAGATATTTTGTCAATGAGGGGATACCCACTTACTTGACAAAACGATAGTATATTGTCAAAGGGGGAAGTCACTGAATTGACAAAACGTAATCCAGGAAGTCGAGCATTTAATTTTTCCGATTCCCGTCTCAAACGAGGAAGGGGCAAGAATCCTGTTAAGAGACTGGGCTTACGGCAGGTAGAACGACGATGTTCAATTCGGCAGTGTAGTCTCGACTAGAAACTAACAAAATCTATCATCTGAAAAACCCTTTCAGATGGGCTAAAAAATTAAAAAGCTTGCAAAATTATCCTGCGAAGAGGAAGAAACTCTCCAACCAGCTTCCTCTCCCGTATCACAACTAATGCCTGCTAAAGCTTAAAATTTATTGGCAGTATGGCAAAGGAAGTCCTGTCTTGCGCTTTCCTGAAGAGCGTCCTTTGATGAGTGCCTTTGCAAGAATCCTACTGAACGTTGCCAAGAGTCCTGACGTGCAGGACATCGGAGCCTTTATAACCGTAACTGCCTTATCGCAAAGTCTTGGACTGCGGTAGTGGCAACTTAAACTTATTGGCAGAATGGCAAAGCTTGCGTAGAGCAAACGAGATCTTCCCTTGAGCTTTCCTTAACTCCATCCACCTATGCGAAAAGCAATATTAATTGACAGAGACCTCTTGAATTCACGAAACCCCGATGTCTTGCTGGGTTTCGAAGAAGAAGTTTGTCTGTTCACTTTAAGCTTCCTCCGCCAAGCACTGCCTACTTCACATTCTTTGCAGGTGAGGTAGAAGGTATCACCGAAGGTAGAGGTAAAATTCTTTAGGCCCAAATCTGAAACAAGAGCTTGAAGAGTTCAACAGAAACGTTCAGCCAGGCGACACACCTGGCGTGCGCTGGTGCACGCTCGGCGTCCACTGGCGCGTGCTCTGGCGTACACTGGAGCGCTCTCGGCGTCCACTGGCGCGGCGCGCTCGGTCGTCCACTGGCGCGCGCTTGGCGTGCACCCGCGCGCGCCTGGCTTGGGCGTCCGCTCTCAAAAGCTTCCTGCTACTAAGACCTTCTTTTTACGTATTTCTCGGTGGAAAGACGGGACATGAGTTCAGGCGACGTTCGCCTTCTTAATTTCTTCTCACTGAAACGCATAACGAGATGAGAGAGAGAGAGAGAGGACATGAAGCGTCCTCTTTCTATAAAGCTTCTATTTAGAGGGCGCGAGTCCTTCCGAAAGCTCCAACCCTCCACGGGAGGACGCTTCGGCGGACGAGAAGCAATCTTTCAGGATTCGTGCACGCGCACGCACTTTGGCAGTCTGGGGATTTTCATCAGAAACTGCCGAAGGCACGCCAGATCGGTGGGGGTTCCTTGTAACCCTCCTTAGGCTTTCGACATGCTCCCGTCCCCGTGTCCTGGAGTCAAGCAGAGGTCCCGGCCTAGAGGCGAAACGAGGCCGATCTGACGCACCCTCCACTACACAAGGGGTATCACTGCACTTCTGCACTTCACTTTTACTCTCTAAAGCAAGCACTTTCGATTCTAAGTTACGAATCGAAAGAGTATCAGAGAAAGGGCAATTCCTCTACAGACCTGCTTAGGGCCCGAAGGCAACACTGCAGGGTTAGGAGTAACAATTACAGAAGTAGCACTTCAAAGCAATGAAGGAGAGCGAGCACCTCTCGTAGACATATTCATAGCCCGTAGGCCATACTACAGGGTTAGGCAAAATAAAGTCTACAGGAAGGTTAGCAAGTTCACTACCCTGACTTTTGTTACTGATTAATTGCGTACATACGAATCATACGTCTACCTTACGGAATTAGACATGTTTACTGATTAATTGCGTACATACGAATCATACGTCTTCCTTACGGAATAGACAAAGTCTCACACTCCTTACATGACAAATCTCAACAAGGAAGCAAGACCCATACCCCTCGTACATACCAAGTGCGGATCTACCGAAGCTTTCGGTAGCCACACCCTTCCTATCTTTGCAGACAACCCCGTCTGAAACTAGCCTAACTATGATCAGATATTTTATGCAAAAATGAATCAAATTCAAATCAATTTAGGATAGCGTATGCCTAGCCACAAATCCCACAAATCCAAGTAAATAAATCAAAAGACAATTAGGATACTTAGCGGCAATGATGTTTCCAAAATCCTAAGACGGAGGTACTGAAAACAGGTGTTTTCAGCACCGGCGACAGAAAAATTATGAATAGAAAATGGGAATGGTTCCTGATACCCGCCTCCCAGCGGCGGGAATGGGTACTAACCACCTGACCGACCACTGCGCGTGTCGGAAGTTTTTAAAATTCTGTCAGACTTCAGAAAATACAGCTATATATATATCTGACAGGTAAGTTTCATGAACAAAAAGTACATTATAACGCGTCCTGACACCCGAGATGGGCATCAGTCGCAACTTGTTGTTGGTGAGAAACGGAGCTAAAGACCTCCACTCTCCTTTCGAAGTAAGTATTTTCTCCAAAGTTAGAAATTAAGGCCAAATTTTAAGATTTAAACAGAGGGTACTGAAAATGACGCCCACGGCAGTGGAAATCTCACCAAAACGCTTTAGAAATTTTTACTTACAACTAAAAATGTTTCGAAGATTGACGCCATCTCGATGTTTATGGAGTCGCTTGTGTCAACAAACTTTCCATTTCCTGTGATAAATCCGCACACCACTTGTACCCACAGACGCTGGAGCACTTTTATCACAACAATCGAAACACGATTTCTCATCAACAACAAGCCAGGAGTAAACAGCTGTTTTGGTAGAAGATGACGAGAAGCATGCTCTTAGCTAATTTTTAAATAAGTAGTAAAACATCAATATTTTAAATATTTATGATGATTAATTTGAAAATATTCGTTATTGAAAAAGTAACTCGACTCTGACTCAAATTTAAGTAATTATTTTTCTGAATTAGAACGTTCTTTTAAGTTCTGTATTATGACGTCACGACATCTTGACTTTCGTACCTATTGTAAATAATTGCTATACTCAACTGTCATTGCAGAACAGTTTACCAGTTATTCATGCAGATTGTTATCAGCTATACATGTAATTGTTATAATCGTAATGCGCATATATACTCTTTATTATTTACTTTTTGGATATATGAAGATGTTTTACTGCTGGATTATCGCCGTAGTGTGACGCAATCGTTTTCGGTCCATGGGCCTCTGTCTGTTTTCGCACCATAAGAAATTATGGGGCCGAATTTGCAATGACCAGAAAGTCGTTAAAAGAGGAAAGTTAGCATTGAGGGGCATATGTTTTGACTGAGAAAAATACAAATTTATTCAATAGCTAGCTTGTAAAAAATACTTGGTTATAAAAACTTGGTTGACAACTAAGCAGCATGTCTACTATGGGTTTCAGAGACAGTGCAAGCACGTTTTGGCAATACCTATTTCTGTAACGAACACTCGTAACAAAACGAGATTTTGCTATAGTGCATTACACCCGTGCCGTAATTTATAAGGGTATCGTGAATCACTAATCGTAAAGAATAACGACACTTGTCCTTGTACCAAGAGACAAAAACTCCATTATGCAGAAATGGATACGAACACATGTATAAAGCTCCACCTACCCTCTCCCCCCACCCCACCCCCCCCCCCCTCCACCGCCATCCCTTTTCTTCTTCGTTCCTCCGCCTTCCTTTCTCTCTCTCTCTCTCTCTCTGTTGCCATTCTGTATGTGTTGACCCTCCAAACTGGGTATAAGACTACACACAAAACGTTGAAATTGGTGAAATTAGGCTATGTATTGGAAGTATATATACATAAATATTAAAGAAATTTTATCATTATTGCATTACTATGACAACTAGAATTCATGGAAAACAGTTTATAATAATGGAACGGCGTATGTGTGAAGCCTCCTAATGTGGCAACGATGATTTTGCCATTCTTAGCATGCAAACATTAAAGCATGCAAACATTAAAGCATGCAAACATTAAAGGTTACATTTATTTCTGGCATACGATTATTAAAGAAATTCAAAATACTAATAAAGACTGAAATCAATGAAAAGTGCTAGCAAAAACAAAAAAGCAAAAAAAAAAAACGTAGTCGTTCCTCTGCACTTTTCCGTATTCGTTCCTCTATGGTTTTCGGCAGCCAGATGTACGAAAACGTTAGAAACATTTGATTTTATCTACTTTAGAAATATCTGTAATTTTTCGGGGTGGGGAATTTGGTTGCAAAAAAGGGATAATATACATGAATTAAATCAAAATTTTTAAATAAAACGTAAATTTAAACTAAATAACGAGTAAAGTAAACAGTTTTGGGAATAAAACTTTGCAGTTTCGTCGTCTGTCGTCGTCTGCTGTTCGTAATTGTGTTTATGGCGCGCGCGCTTAGAAACCAGGAACAGCAACGGGTTTAAAGTGCAATGTGGAGTGAACTGAGACCAAAATGTGTATAATAACAATCAAATAAGCACTGTGGAGTTTCAGTTGTGATGGCAGTAAGGATAAAAACCGACCGATTACAAGGTAATAAGAATGAATTCAGTTCAAACCATAACCAGGAATAACAAGTTTCATACTTTCACTAATATAGGCAACAAAATGTTGTTTTATTGTGCTGATTACAACTGCAATCTTGAGTAAGATCAATAAACGTTACATACATACGCTAACATTGTTCAAATGAGTGCTGGGAAGGCTGGGGAAAGATGGTGGCCGTCACTGATGAGAACCGTCCATGCAAAACGTAGCCGCCATATTTGATTTCAAAACTGCCTTGAAAATGTTATTGTTATAATACAATTAAGTTTGTTCATACTTACCTGGCAGATATATATATAGCTGTATTTTCTGAAGTCCGACAGAATTTAAAAAGTTCGCGGCACACGCAGTGGGCGGCCAGGTGGTAGTACCCATTCCCGCCGCTGGGAGGCGGATATCAGGAACTATTCCCATTTCTATTCATATTTTATCAGTGCCACTGTCTCCTGAGGGGTGGTGGGGGTGGGTGGGGCACTTTAATTATATATATCTGCCAGGTAAGTATGAACAAACTAATTGTATTATAAACAATAACATTTTGTTCATGAAACTTACCTGACAGATATATATAGCTGAATCCACCTTCGGATGGTGGGAAGAGACAGAATAGGATTTTTTTGGGAAACTAAATTAAGTAGATGATATACATCTTGGTTCCTCACCTGTTAGCATAGCCGACTTCGTGATTTACTGTCACCAAAGTCTGCTTCTTGCGTTACTAGAGTTGCCAGCGAGGTAGAGACCTGTAATGCTGTGCGCTCTAGATGATCTGTCAACGGGGGCGTGACCACAATGTGACTAGACCATATGACCATACTTCTGAGGGCACCGAAGCTAAAACCACCACCTGACCTAACCTATCAAAGTTAGTTCCATAACTTCTAGGCTAAAGAAAAGGAACGCGCCTCAAGCGACCAACCCTTCAAAGTTAAAAGCCCACCTATCCCTTTTCTATAGGATAGGATTTCGTGTTGCTTCCTGCCCCCAATAATATATCTACGGAAATGTATGGTCCTAGCGACTTACAGATCTCAAATGTCGTCTTCACATCCCGTCGGGAGTGTGAAGCGAACACAGAGTTGCTTCGCTAAAGCGTGGCACTCAGGATGTTTACTGAGTGTCATGCTCTGTTGAAATGCTTCCGAGGCCGCGCCCTCACCTCTTGAGCATTCTATTAAGAAAAATCTCAAATCTTTTATGCAAAAACATAATGGAATGAGACCTCTTACAAAGAACTCCTTGGCTATAATGCCAGGGTGTTCTTGGACATGAACCAGTCTGGTCTTTTACGGAACACCGCAGATTGTCGGGAGTGTGAAGCGAACACAGAGTTGCTTCGCTAAAGCGTGGCACTCAGGATGTTACTGAGTGTCATGTTCTGTGAAATGCTTCCCGAGCCGCGCCCTCACCTCTTGAGCATTCATATTAAGAAAAAATCTCAAATCTTTATGCCAACATAATGAATGATACCTCTTAAAGAACTCCTTGCTATAATGCCAGGGGTTTTTGTTCTTGTACATGAACCAGTCTGGTCTTTTTACGGAGCACCGCAGATTGTCTGTTGACCTTGACTTTCTATAGTTTTATCAAGATAAAACTTGAGAGACCCTACAGGGCACAGGACTCTAATGCCCTTGCCCAATAATTTGTGCCATACCCTTGGTCTCCAAGCCTTCGGGTCAAGGGTTAGACAGGTTTTCGTTCTTATCAAGAACGGAAGGCTTAGAGGACAGACCGCATTATCCTTTAAAGCCAAAACCTCTGATGATGGCTAAAACCCTCACTAACCCTCTTTGCCGTGGTAGTAGCGCGTTAGAATATTAGCCTTTCTGGTCACGTGTATTAAGTTCGCAGAAAGGATAGGTTCGAAATGCTTTGGCATCAGAAACTCAGACTACGTCTAAGTTCCATGCCGGAACCTTTGATCCAGAGAATTTCAAGATCTCCACAGACCTCAAAGATCGTGAAGCTTTGTTGTTTGACAGAACCGAATCTCTGAGCCTAGAGGCCGTCAACAACATATTTGCATATTCTACAATAGTTAGGACTTCTAGCTTATCTCATACTTCAGACGGAAAGATAGAACCATAAGGAAATTCACAGAGGTCGAGTTGGAGGAATAGTCATTTCCCTTCACTTACTCCAGAAACGGCCTCCTCCGATTGAACACTGAAAATAGGCAGCACTGCTTTGCCTTGGCCAAGAGACTGCCATCTCTTGAAGATCTTATCGCTATGTACCGTTGAAGACGAAGGTAGGTATTGAATGCAACTACGTCTTCACAGACGAATCGAGAGAAGGATTCTCAAGATTCTGAACCTGTGCTTACAAATGACTGAAAACGCTAACCGCTATTTCATTGCTGTCCGGTGAGAAGTCCGTAGTTGCAATGAAAGCGGGGGCGTTCTTCAGTAATGAAAACCCAGGGGAAAGCCGCCTGAAGAACTGCTTCTCATGGGTTGAACATTTGAAGTAGAGCTGTCAGGTCGGAGAGTAGGCGATGTCTTTATGACATATCTGTTTAATTCGGGATGAACAATGAACAATTGTACACCTACGAATATGATATGATTTTAAAGACAAACTCAGATGTCTGCAAAATCATTCGCATTATCAGTGCGATGCAGCGGGAGACTTGTACAGACTTCTGTTACCGTGCGGCGGTAAAACAGTTAAAATGAATAAGTCTAAGATATCTCTGTTGAAAATTCTCACAATATCGAAGGCGATGGAATCTATCGTCACAGCAGTAGATGGTCCTTCATAATTGCGAATCCCCTTTAATCAGAGACCTAAGTCCAAGATTGTTGGGCAGAGATAGGTTCGGTAGTCAATCAAAGCAGGGGAGATAGAGAGACATAAACAACCGTGCATCTCGGAGGCCCAGCTGATACTGAGCGGAGCTATCAGGCACAGCAGTTCAATACGCAGTAGCAGAGCCTGAGCTCCCGCCTGATCGTCGTCCTGAGTTGCCAGGTAATCCATATTCCACAAAGGAATGCGTTCGCTAGAACCACGAGCATAAAAGATATGCTCGAGCATTATATTTAGGCGAAACGAATTTCGGTAAATATAAAAGTTGAAATGGTGTTGTCGTGACAAAACCATAAGTATATAAAATTGAAACAAACTCCTGGGAGTTGCAGGCAACCCGAGTTGCAGTTCAATTAGAATACTTTCTCGTCTAAGTCGCAATCCGTAGAAAACTAGGATATGCGCTACCCCTCGGACAATTCAACTGCTTAGTAGAATCATGTCGCGAGGTTAATATACTAGTATATTTATAGGATTCTGAACAACGATCTCCATCCTAAATTCTTTCCTTCAAGAAAACAAAATAATGGATTGGAGATCGACCACCTTCGATCTCTATCAAAAGAGAAGTGAAGAGAAGTCTTCCTCGAAGGAAAGCTTCAATGGTGAACAGAATACTAACTGCCTGAGTTGCCAGCTACTCCTTTACGAAGGAATAGGTATGATATTATCGAGCAAAAGGAACTCTCAAGCAGGCCTATTTAAACGAAACAGAATTCGCTAAATAAAGAAGCTGAGTTGGTGTTGTCGTAACAATACCTGAAGAGTTGTTCTTACCCCGAAAACTCTTGGAAGGTTGAAGGGAGTGTCAAATAAATACATTAGAACAACAGTTCTTTCGGCTTCTATCCGCAGAGGTAAATACGATATGCGTAAATGACTTGACCCATGCGTTAGCAAAATGACGCAAAGATAAACTACATAAGTATTGTAGTAATTTGAACATCAAATTCTCTACTACATCTTTCCTCAACGAGGAAGAGAGAAAGAAAGGGAAACCGACTGTCACGTTCTAATGAATGAGACTTTTTAAAAGAACTCCTGACTCCTTTGCCAGACTCTTTGCCAAGAAAAGGGAGTAATATTCGAATAGAGATCATCAAGAGAACCGAGGATCGAAAAGGACCGTTCAATGTTCTTATGATATTGGACATAAGACTTCCTGGATCTAGTCTACAAGTCTTTTTCTTACTCCCCGGATGAGCCTCTGAAAATGAATGAGAGCTCTTCCGACTTTGTTAATGAGTTTATCCGCTTAAACGATAAAACGTTAAAATCTATGTCAATGAGAAACTACCCCATTTATGAGGGGTCCCCCACTTAAATGACAATGGGGAAAACGTCTGACTTGACAAAACTATTAGCACTTTGCTAATAGGGGAAAACCCTTTAACATGACCGAAAGTCACCCCAGGAATCTGAGTATATAATCTTCCCGATTCTCAAAGAAATCGATGAAGAGGAAAGAGGGATCGAAGAAAAAATTCGGGTATGTCTCTCCGCTAACTCCGAATCCTTTTTAAAATTTCTGTAAAGAAATGTCCTCAACAGCAAATAAGACGCCTTCAACAAGTCTTTTCTCATCGCAAAGCGTCCCTGCGAGCTTCCACCGAAGCGTCCTGGGAAGAATGTCCACAAAGCGTCCTGCTGAGCGTCCTCAAAAGCGTCCTGGAAAGCGTCCTGCTGAGCGTCCTCAAAAAGCGTCCTGCCGAGCGTCCTCAAAAGCGTCCTGCTGAGCGTCTCAAAAACGTCCTGCTTAGCTACGAGCGTGTCTGAGCAGAGAACACCAAGTCTTCTGAACGACGTTTCAGAGAGGAACTCGTTGAGCGCCTTCGATGCATGCAAGGCCCGCCAAGAGGCGTCCTGGCGAGCGACCTTGCCAACATCTCAATGTATGACGAACCGCGTTTTGCGTATGACGTTTGAATATTTTTAAGGGACGTTCCTCATGCGAGTTTCCATGGAGAGCCGCACGCTGCTCCTGAAGAGTGTGAACACTAAAGGAAGACGTATGGCTTTCGTCTTCCGCAAGGTGCTTGCCGAAGCGTCCTGGAGAATGTCTCTACTTATGGACGTCGAGCACCTCCAAAAGCTTCCTCACGTCTAAATTGCCCCTTCTTATGCCGACCAGAGACATAAGTTGTTTGACTGTGCAAGCAGCTTGCCGGCCGTCAAACTTATCAGCTTTGCTTTTTCGAAGTAAAGCGAACGTTACATAACGTATACGGAGCGCCATGAGGAGAGGAGACGAATACTGAGTTGCTCCTCCAAAAGGTGGAATCAAGAATGTCCTTGATTACCAAATTCTTTTGGAATGCTAGCGAGGTTGAAACAGCCTCTAACGCATGAGCGTTCACTCGCAAGAATGACTCAATAATTTCACTCTTCTGGCAAAGATGATGAGACCTCCTTAATAATGTATAATGATGTATACATGAGCGTTCACGTCGCAGGAGGCTTCAAATCACTCTTCTGGCAAATGATGAGCCTCCTTAATAATGTATAAATGATGTATACATAGTTACGTTCACATCGCAGGAGGAATCCAAATCACTCTTTCTGGCAAGATGAATGAGCCTCCTTAAAATGTCCCTTAGGAAAAAAGCCAGTGCATTCTTCTAAAAGGGAAAATGTGGTCTTTACTCTTTCATCCTCTCGTGACGAGAGAGAGGACGTGAAGCGTCCTCTTCTCTAAAGCTTCTTTAGGGGGCGCGAGTCCTTCCGAGAACTCCAACCCGTGTGGGGAGGACGCCTCGGAGGACGAGAAGCAATCCTTCAAGATTCGTGCACGTGCTCGATCTTCGGCAGCCTGGGAAGCGACAACAGGACCTGCCGAAAGGAAGCCAGATCACCATGAAAAAACCCCGTAGCCCTCCTTCGGCTTTTGACATGCCCTCTCCCTGGTTTCCTGGGAGTCCGACAGAGGTTCTAGGCTAGAGGCGTTATGGGGCCGATCTGACGTTCCTCTAAACGAGAGAGAGGACGTGAAGCGTCCTCTTCTCTAAAGCTTCTTAGAGGGCGCGAGTCCTTCCGAGAGCTCCAACCCTTGCGCGGGGAGGACGCCTCGGAGGACGAAAGCAATCCTTCAAGATTCGTGCACGTGCACGATCCTTTAGCAGCCTGGAAAAGCGTCAACAGGTTATCTGCCGAAGGGACGCCAGATCGGTGGGGAGCCCCCGTAACCCTCTTGGCGGGCTTTCGACATGCCCTCTCCCTGAGTCTGGGAGTCCGACAGAGGTCCAGGCCTAGAGGCATTATGGGGCCGTCGACTGACGCCCCCCCTCCACAACACAATGGGGCACTACACTTCACACACTGATTGGAGAGCGAGCACTTTAGTCTAAGATTTACTTGATGTAATCCTCTAGCAGACACTTCTTCTAGACCCGTAAGCCATACCACAGGGTTAGGCAAAATAAAATCTACAGGAGGTTAGAAGGTTCATTATTTCTAACTTCTGTTTACTGTGGAGGAAAACTCCTGATTCTAACACGCTCTAAAATGCGTACATGAATCCTCCTTCTTCCGTAATCAGTCACACATTACACTAATTACATTGAACTTATGCAAAGAAAACATGTAAACGTCATATATACTAAGCGAGTGTCTACCGAAAGTTCCGGTAGCCTCACCTTACCATGCAGACAACAAAGTCTGAAACTAGGCTAACTAGCTTCAGACATCAAATGCAATGAAAAAATTTACGATAGCGTATGCCTAGCCACAAATCCAAGTTAATAATCGAAAGAATAATTAGGATACTTAAGCGGCTAATGAAGTTTTCAAAATCCTAGGCGGCGTCTGTAAACAGTTGTTTACCGCACCGGCGACAGAAAAAATATGAATAGAAAATGGGAATAGTTCCTGATATCCGCCTCCCAGCGGCGGGTGAATGGGTACTACCACCATGGCCGCCCACTGGCGTGTGCCGCGAATTTTTAAATTCTGTCGGACTTCAGAAAATACAGCTATATATATATCTGTCAGGTAAGTTTCATGAACAAAACATATTTTACGAAGAGCTCACATGCTTATTTTAGTTCGTATGGGGCTTTCATATATCACAATATGTTGACGAAACTTCAGTCTTTTAAATGGTATGCTTAGAGTTGCAATTGTATTCATGTTTCACCAATTAAATATCGAGTGAATAAGACCCGTCCACCGTGATGAGGGTTGGCCTGTCGTGATATTCTACCCTACAATGCGATGTTTAGCTTTATTTTGTAACGAAAAAGTTAACTTACTAGAAAAACTGGTTCGTAGCCTAGGCTAACCACATAGGTAAATGATACACAAACGATTTCAAAACGTGTGGTTCTTTATTTGCACGTGCTACTCTGGGGTTAGAACCCGGGCTGGCATAAGGCCTCTTTAATCATAAACAATTTGACGTTTAGCTTTAATCTAGAACGACAAAAATTAAAAATACTAGGGTAGAACATCACAGCAGGCCAAGCAGGCCACCTACCATCAATGCAAGCCACCCTCCGAAAAAGTACATTATAACGCGTCCTGACACCCGAGATGGGCATCAGTCGCGACTTGTTGTTGGTGAGAAACGGAGCTAAAGACCTCTACTCTCCTTTCGAAGTAAGTATTTTCTCAAACAAAGTTAGAAATTAAGGCCAAATTTTAAGATTTAAACAGAGGGTACTGAAACGGTCTCAAACGTAGTGCAAATCTCACCAAAACGCGTTCAACATTTTTACTTACAACTCGAGGTATTTAGAAGATTGACGCCATCTCGATGTTTACGGAGTAGCTTGTGTCAATAAACTAACCATTTCCTGTGATAAATCCGCACACCACTTGTACCCACAGACGCTGGAGCACTTTTATCACAACAATCGAAACACGATTTCTCATCAACAACAAGCCAGGCGTAAACAGCTTTGTTTGGGTAGAAGATGACGAGAAGCGTGCTCTTGGCTAATTTTTAAATAGTAGTAAAACATCAATATTTACATATTTATAATGATTAATTTGAAAATATTCGTTATTGAAAAAGTAACTCGACTCTGACTCAAATTTAAGTAATTATTTTTCTGAATTAGAACGTTCTTTCAAGTTCTGTATTATGACGTCACGACATCTTGACTTTCGTACCTATTGTAAATAATTGCTATACTCAACTGTCATTGCAGAACAGTTTACCAGTTATTCATGCAGATTGTTATCAGCTATACATGTAATTGTTATAATCGTAATGCGCTTATATATCTTTTATTATTTACTTTTTTTGGATATATGAAGATGTTTTACTGCTGGATTATCGCCGTAGTGTGACGCAATCGTTTTCGTCCATGGGCCTCTGTCTGTTTTCGCACCATAAGAAATTATGGGCCGAATTTGCAATGACCAGAAAGTCGTTAAAAGAGGAGTTAGATTGAGGGGGCATATGTTTTGACTGAGAAAAAATTTATTCAATAGCTAGCTTGTAAAAAATACTTGGTTATAAAAACTTGATTGACAACTAAGCAGCATGTCTACTATGGGTTTCAGAGACAGTGCAAGCACGTTTTTGGGCAATACCTATTTCTGTAACGAACAATGTCGTAACCAGAACACGAGATTTTTCTTTAGTGGCATTACCCCCAGTGCCGTAATTTATAAGGGTATCGTGAATCACTAATCGTAAAGAATAACTACACTTGTCCTTGTACTAATAGACCAAAACTCCATTATCCAGAAATGATAGGAACACACCAGTAAACAGCTCCACCTACCCTCTCCCCCCACCTCCACCGCCACCCCTGTCCTTCTTCCTTCCTTCCTTCACCTTCCCTTCTCTCTCTCTGAAAGTTGTTGCAGTTTAAAACTTATTTTTCTATGATTTTTCCATCTATCTATCTAATAATAGTAGTTTACATTGGTGGATATCTAACGATTCACTCGGTTGTTACCTGCCCATTGACCCGTATTATTGTATACACTGATCCCACTCAACTCTCTCTCTCTCTCTCTCTCTCTCTCTCTCTGTTTGGCTTTTATCGTAATTCAAAAAATGAACAAGAAAATATATTTTCATACTTTGTATAGCATTAATTAAATACTTTCAAGTTTTTAATTCAGTCGTAATGATGAATGTAGGTGCATCTACTAGTGCTCGCAAAATAGTTAAGCAGGACATAGGTATGTAAAATTTAAAAAATGAGAGAGAGAGAGAGAGAGAGAGCGAGAGAGAGAGAGAGAGAGAGAGAGAGAGGAGAGAGAGAGGAGAGAGAGAGAGAGAGGACGGAATAGGAAGGGACATTAAAATACCTGGAAATGAAAATCCCTATAATCCAATAATTATAGCCTCATGGTTTGTCTCGAAAACCATTCAAAGGTCTGTCACACAAGTGTAAAGTTGTTTTGAAAATTTGGCAGACATGTCTCCTCATAGCGTATAGTGTTGCTGATGAATGAGTTTGTGTTGTTTATTGTTAATTATTAACCTCCTATATACCCTACATGGTTGGGTACCCTTTGTGCTGTGGTTTTGTGTTGGGTAAATATTTTGGAGAGAGGTTGGGAAGGAATCCGTGCGTGCGCTAATTTTCATCACGAAGACATGTTTAAACAATAATAGCCACTTGATTTATGTTTCATTTTTATGACAATTTGTGTGGTTTATGTATGCTCTAATTTTAGTTTAAAAATATTAAAAAAATTTTCATGCACAACATTTTATATTGGAGGTAATAAATATTATATTAGTTAGTAATAACGAACATGGGTACATCACGTAGGGCAAAGGGATGGGCCCACTTGCCCCTCACCCACGGATATCGTCATTTCAGCGACCGTGAAAATTGGCTCAGTGTTTACTATGTCAACTGAACGACTTAAGGAGGTTACAGATTCTTTAGTAACGAACATTGACCACCCTCCAACTGGGTTATAAACTATAAACAAAACGTTGAAATTGGTGAAATTAGGCTATGTATTGGAAGTATATATACATAAATATTAAAGCAAATTTTATCAATTATTGCATTACTATGACAACTAGAATTCATGGAAACAGTTTTATAATAATGGAACGCGTATGTGTGAAGCCTCCACTAATGTGGCAACGATGATTTTGCCATTCTTAGCATGCAAACATTAAAGCATGCAAACATTTAAAGGTTACATTTATTTCTGGCATACTATTATTTAAGAATTCAAAATAACTAATAAAGAAAACTGAAATCAATGAAAAGTGCTATCAAAAACAAAAAAGCAAAAAAAAAAAAAAAACGTAGTCGTTCCTCTATGCACTTTTCCGTATTCGTTCCTCTATGGTTTTCGGCAGCCAGATGTACGAAAACGAAAACGTTAGAAACATTTGATTTTATCTACGTTAGAAATATCTGTAATTTTTCGGGGTAATTTGGTTGCAAAAAAGGGATAATATACATGAATTAAATCAAAATTTTTTAAATAACAATGTAAATTTAAACTAAATAACGAGTAAAGTAAACAGTTTTAGGGAATAAAACTTTGCAGTTTCGTCGTCTGTCGTCGTCTGCTGTTTGTAATTGTGTTTATGGCGCGCTCGCGCATTAGGAAACAGGAACAGCAACGGGTTTAAAGTGCAATGTGGAGTGAACTGAGACCAAAATGTGTATAATAACAATCAAATAAGCACTGTGGAGTTTTCAGTTGTGATGGCAGTAAGGATAAAAACCGCCGATTACAAGGTAAGAATGAATTCAGTTCCAACCATAACCCCGGGAATAACAAGTTTCATACTTTCACTAATATAGGCAACAAAATGTTGTTTTATTGTGCTGATTACAATTGCAATCTTGAGTAAGATCAATAAACGTTACATACATACGCTAACATTGTTCAAATGAGTGCTGGGAAGGCTGGGGAAAGATGGTGGCCGTCACTGATGAGAACCGTCCATGAAAAACGTAGCCGCCATATTGGATTTCAAAACTGCCTTGAAAACATATTTTACGAAGAGCTCACATGCTTATTTTAGTTCGTATGGGGCTTTCATATATCACAATATGTTGACGAAACTTCAGTCTTTTAAATGGTATGCTTAGAGTTGCAATTGTATTCATGTTTCACCAATTAAATATCGAGTGAATAAGACCCGTCTACCGTGATGAGGGTTGGCCTGTTGTGATGTTTCCCCCTACTGCATCGTAATCTAGGCTAGGCCTAGTGATGATACCCAAACGATGTTAAATCGTGTGTTGCTCTATTTTCGCGTGCTGCCCTGGGGCTAGAACTCGTGCTGGCATAAGGCCTCTTTAACCATTAACAATTCAATGTTTAGCTTTATTCTAGAACGGGAACTACTTAAAATAAAGCGAGTTGTAAAGTTACCAAACGTCCCCACACACGTGGCTCCAAAACCTACTCCTATGCTCTTCATTATTTCACTTATAATTAACTTGCAAACTTACTTTTCGATGTCAGCTGAATCCCGGTTTATTCTTGACGTAATATCCTCGCGTTCGTAACGAAAACGTGCCTGTTATATAACGCATTTCCCGTTAAAACACGGTATACACCGCACACGAGAAGTAACAGACGGTAACGGTCCCGAGTAATGTAAACAACTGATACTTATTAATGTGTAAATTGGCGACTGACCAGATTGGTCACACATTGTTATCCGCCATCTTTAAACTCCTACGTGTTAGAGCATTAATTTGATACGAAATCAGTTAAATCAAAGTTGCATCATCATACAGCAAAAAAAAAGAGAAATAACAAAACGGAATAAAACGAACATTATGAACGTCCATTACATAGCAGAAACCGTTAGCATTCCCATTCCAAATCTGGAATAACGTCACGAATCCCACGACTTCTCTCGATAAGACGCGATTAAATGCATTGTCATTCGACCAACTGCATTTGCAGGTTGCAAATCTAACCTTATCTTTACGTGGGAGGTTATGCAAGTGTCATTAGACCTCATCTGCTGTTTGCTTAATGATTTCATATTTGGTTTGTAATAAACATTAATAAAATTCGTACCAATGGAATATCGTAAGGAGAAGCAGCATTGGGTAGGCCTATTACTTTATACGTATATATATATATATATATATATATAATATATATCTATATATATATATATATATATATATATATATATATGGCTTGTAATAAATAGTTTGCCTAATGTTGCTGGTTAACAAGATTTGAGAAGACGTGAATTCACTACACTCATTTTTTTTTTTTTCATCTGTCCACCCTCCTGTGGTGTTTGCGTATGGTAACTCTGCGTCCCGGGCTTTAGATAGTTACATTTAGCTTACATTCAACAATACTAACAATATCCTATTTCGAATATTAACGGTGTAATTCGCATACAGTCAATTATTAAAACACTTTTCAGTTGCAAATGTATACCCAGATATCCTTTTATTTACCTAAAACTTAAACATGGCGTAACTATCTAAAGTCCGGGACGCAGTGTTACCATACGCAAACACCACAGGCGGGTGGACAGATGGAAAAAAAAACAGAGTATAGGCTTATGTGCGTTAGATCCAGTGGGGTTACTTGGTATATTTCTGTGTGTGTGTGTGTGTGTGTGTCGTGCTCTTGGTCAACCAGGGACTTAGAAGATAGTACAAATTTACTAGTCTCATGTGAAGTAGATTTAGCGGGTGGATTGGTATAGTCCGCCCTCCGCCCCTTCTCTCTCTCTCTCTCTCTCTCTCTCTCTCTCTCTCTCTCTCTCTCTCTCTCTCTCTCTCTTGCGTTCAGTTGTGAGTAAAGAAACGTAATACTCATGAAAACTGATGCTGATTGGAGGGCGAGAAGTGATTAGGGAGGAAATGAGAGGCCATGTGAAAATAATGGCAACGGAGGAAAAATAATTATACGAAATTAAACCCTCGCCGCGGAGGACGTGCTTTTTAGTTTTATGAAGGGAAGCAATACTCTCTCTCTCTCTCTCTCTCTCTCTCTCTCTCTCTCTCTCTTTCTCTCTCTCTCTACCTCTCTCTCTCTCTCTCTCTCTCTTTCTGTGCTACACAGACTGTTTCACTTGATCTCTTACGTATCACGACGCATTCTTTTAATGTGTTATAGTTCTCTTAACGAATATCCTCCAATGCGTTCTATTATCTCTTCGCTACCCGGAATAGTATATCCAGTCGTCTTAACAACGAATAGAGAGATATAAAGAGAGATAAAGAGATATAAAAGAGATAATGAGAAGTGAAATGCAGCGGTGGTAATTTGGTCTGGTCTATTAACTCGATGCGAGACCAGGAATGAAGATCAGAGCATAGGAGAATTAAACGATTTTGGTTGGCCGTTTTCTTTTTGCGTTAGACCGAACTGAACCGGTACGGAGTTTCACGAATGTGTGCAGTAATAACTGGATTAAATTCATGGCAACGAAGCTTTGTTTGGTTCGAATATTCTGCTTAGTTTTATCTTTGAAAGGAAAGGAAGTTAATGTTACATTTCGTACCACAAAGAGTAATATGTTGATGAACGCCAATTCTTAGTACCATACTGCATTAGTATGTATAGTACCATGTTAACTGGATTATATCCATGTTACCATCCATACATTTGATGAACAGATCATTTGCATATTTCAATTTGGAAAAAAAGTAAGGGTATTAAAGTTACGCTTCTAACAGCAAAAGGAGAACATGTGTATGGTGCTATCGCGTCAATGCTTATAGTACCTACCATCCTGCATAAGTATGTATAGTACCATATTAACGAGATTATATCTATGGATTATATCCATGGTACCATCTAGTCATTTGGTGAATAAGATCATTTGCATATCTCAATTTTGAAAAAGTAAGGATATTAAAGTTACGCTTCTAACAGCAAAAAGAGAACATGTGTATGGTAATATCGCGCCAATTCTAATAGTACCTTACCATCTTGCATGAGTATGTTTAGTACCATATTAACTAGATTACATCCATGGTACCATCCATTTATTTGGTGAACAGGTCATTTGCATATTTCAGTTTTGAAAAAGAAAGGATATTCTAGTTACGCTTCTAACAGCAAAAAGAGAACATGTGTATGGTACTATCGCGCCAATTCTTATAGTACCTTACTATCTTGCATGAGTATGTATAGTACCATATTAACTAGATTACATCCATGGTACCATCCATTCATTTGGTGAATAGATCATTTGCATATTTCAATTTTGAAAAAGAAAGGATATTAAAGTTACGCTTCTACCGGCAAAAAGGTGTAGTGTATGGTACTATCAACGCATGCATACATGAACTCTTCCTATCTTCCTGAATCTTCCTTGTGCCTCCTTATTTCTCCCAGTGTAGGAATTCCTCCCTCTTTTCAACCCATGATTGGTTATCTCCTCCTCCTCTTCCTCCTCCTCCTTCTTGGAAAGATGCAAAAATATTTCTCGGCCTGGTCTGGTGGTGATAATAAGGATTTTTTTTCTTCATTATTCCCGGAACCTTTAATTTTCTGCGACTTGTTTTTTTTAAATATTTATTTACATTGCTTTTTCTCATGAGTAGCAATACTATTTGTAGCTCTCTCTCTCTCTCTCTCTCTCTCTCTCTCTCTCTCTCTCTCTCTCTCTCTCTCTCTCATACACACGTTTAAATGCAAACTCCCTCATATGAGTACATTTTTGTTTGATGATTCAGTTACCCTCTCTCTCTCTCTCTCTCATCCTCCCCTCTAACTCCTGACCCGTGTTGTCAGATAATTTAAAACTTACTCTCCCTGAAAAAAAAATCTAAAATCAATTAATACCTCAGTATTTACAGCTACGATGGAAAATTAACACTGAGGACAGATCGTAAAGTTATTGTTCATACATACTACATATATATATTATATATATATAAATATTATAATATAATATATATATAATTATATATATATATAAGATATATATATAATATATATATTATATAAATAATATATATATATATATAATATTATATATATTTGTTCAATTTATATAATGCAGGGAATCTGCTTTTGCCTCTTAATGATGTGTTGTGGAATATTCATGACTGCACTTTGTTTTGCTATGTAGTTTACAGAAGGGGAGTTCCCTCTTTGGCCCTGACTGTATGTTCTCATATATAGGTTTTAAATTCAAGCGTAAGAAATGGTCCAGTGAATCAGTAATGGTCTTTATCATTATTAGTATATAAAAAGTATCAGTATTAGGATTTTATATTAAATTAATTGCGTTGGATTTTTCAGTTATGGAAACTTTGAGACAAAATGATAATTTTATTTTTCCAACATAATGTTTAAATTCAATTTAATCTTACAGTTTATTAATACATGAGATATAGCTCGAATATTGTATGCACACATTATTATTATTATTATTATTATTATTATTATTATTATTATTATTATTATTTATTATTATTATTATTATTATTATTCACCAAAAAGGTATTAATTGCATGAAAAATAGTTTGACATAATAATAATAATAATAATAATAATAATAATAATAATAATAATAATAATAATAATAATAATAATAATAATAATTTGTCCGTTTTGATAGGTCTTTTAAATGTGCTAAAAAGGCATTAACATTATATATATTAAAGAGATCAGCATTTTTAACTAGATTATTTATATATTTTTTCTTAACGGTTACAAAGTGTCCTTAATATGCAATTTATTAAAAA